>NW_019245214.1:0-3683 GCF_002742605.1 Olea europaea var. sylvestris | reverse complement strand
AATTACTAGTCTAATTCAATTGGTATCTATGCATTGAAAAGTGGTATTTGATTTCATGATAACTTCGGGTTTGTTCGTTTTGGACGAATTGCTAGTCCAATTCGATTGGAATCGGGCCATTGAAAAGTGGTTCTTGATTTCATGATGACTTTCGGTTTGTTCATTTTTGGCGAATTGCTGTTCTAATACGATTGGAATCAACCCAATGAAAGGTTCCTTTTGATTTCATGATAACTTCGGATTTGTTTGTTTTGACAAATTGCTAGTCTAATTCGATTGGAATCGACCCAATGAAAAGTGGTATTTGTTTTCACGATAACTTCGGGTTTGTTAGATTTTGGCGAATTACTAGTCGCGTTCGATTGGAATCGAGCCAATGAAAAGTTGCTTTTGATTTCATGATAACTTTGGATTTGTTCATTTTTGGCGAATCGCTAGCCTAATTCGATTGGAATCAACCCAATGAAAAGTGGTATTTGATTTCATTATAACTTCTGGATTGTTCTTTTTTGGCGAACTGCTAGTCTAATTCGATCGGAATCGAGCCAATGAAAAGTGGTATTTGATTTCATGATAACTTCGGGTTTGTTTGGTTTTGGCGAATCGCTAGTCTAGTTCGATTGGAATTGAGCCAATGAAAAGTTGCTTTTATTTCATGATAACTTTGGATTTGTTCATTCTTGGCAAATCGCTTGCCTAATTCGATTGGAATCGACCCAATGAAAAGTGGTATTTGATTTCATTATAACTTCTGGATTGTTCTTTTTTGGCGAACTGCTAGTCTAATTCGATCAGAACCGAGCCAATGAAAAGTTGCTTTTGATTTCATGATAACTTCGGATTTGTTCGTTTTGGCGAATTGCTAGTCTAATTCGATTGGAATCGACCCAATGAAAAGTGGTATCTGATTTCATGATAACTTAGGGTGTGTTCGTTTTGGACGAATTGCTAGCCTAATTCGATTGGAATCGAGCCAATGAAATGTTGCTTTTGATTTCATAATAACTTCGGATCTGTTCGTTTTAACGAATTGCTAATCTAATTCGATTGGAATCGAGCCAATGAAAAGTTGCTTTAGATTTCATGATAACTTCGCCTTTGGTCGTTTTGGCCGAATTGCTAGTCTAATTCAATTGGAATCGACCTAATGAAAAGTGATATTTGATTTCATTATAACTTCGTGATTGTTCTTTTTTGGCGAATTATTAGTCTAATTCGATTGGAATCGAGCAAATGAAAAGCGGTATTTGGATTCATGCTAACTTCGAGTTTGTTCGGTTTTGGCGAATTGCTAGTCTAGTTCGATTGGAATCAAGCCAATGAAAAGTTTCTTTTGATTTCGTGATAGCTTCGGATTTGTTCGTTTTGGGCGAATTGCTAGTCTAATTCGATTGGAATCGACCCAATGAAAAGTGGTATTTGATTTTATGATAACTTCGGGTTTTTTCGTTTTGGACGAATTGCGAGTCTAATTCGATTGGAATCGACCCAATGAAAAGTGGTATTTGATTTTATGATAACTTCGGGTTTTTTCGTTTTGGACGAATTGCGAGTCTAATTCGATTGGAATCGACCCAATGAAAAGTGGTATTTGATTTTATGATAACTTCGGGTTTTTTCGTTTTGGACGAATTGCGAGTCTAATTCGATTGGAATCGACCCAATGAAAAGTGGTATTTGATTTTATGATAACTTCGGGTTTTTTCGTTTTGGACGAATTGCGAGTCTAATTCGATTGGAATCGACCCAATGAAAAGTGGTATTTGATTTTATGATAACTTCGGGTTTTTTCGTTTTGGACGAATTGCGAGTCTAATTCGATTGGAATCGAGCCAACGAAAAGTGTCTTTCGATTTCATGATAACTTCGGCTTTGTTCGTTTCTAGCGAATTGCTAGTCTAATTCGATTCGAATCGGCCCAATGAAAAGATGTTTTTGATTTCATGATAACTTCGGGATCGTTCATTTTTGGCAAAATGCTAGTCTAATTCGATTGGAATCGAGCCAATGAAAGGTGGTATTTGATTTCATTATAACTTCGGGATTGTTCTTTTTTGGCGAATTGCTAGTCTAATTCGATTGAAATCGAGCCAATGAAAAGTGGTACTTGATTTCATGATAACCTCGGGTTTGTTCGATTTTGGCGAATTGCTAGTCTCGTTCGATTGGTATCGAGCCAATGAAAAGTTGCTCTTGATTTCATGATAACTTTGGATTTGTTCGTTTTGGCGAATTGGTAGTCTAATTCGATTGGAATCCAGCCAATGAAAGTTGGTATTTGATTTCATGATAACTTCGGGTTTGTTCAATTTTGGCGAATCGATAGTGTAATTCGATTGGAATCGAACCAAGGAAAAATGACTTTTGATTTCATGATAACTTCGAGTTTGTTCGTTTTTGGCGAATTGCTAGTCTAATTCGATTGGAACCGACCTAATTGAAAGTGGTTTTTGATTTCATGAAAACTTCGGGATTGTTTGTTTTTGGCGAATTGGTAGTCTAATTCGATAGGAATCGAGCCAATGAAAAGTGGTTTTTGATTTCATTATAACTTCGGCACTGTTCTTTTTTGGCGAATTGCAAGTCTAATTCGATTGGACTCATGCCAATGAAACGTTGTATTTGATTTCATGATAAATTCGGGTTTGTTCGATTTTGGCGAATTGCTAGTCTAGTTTGATTGGAATCGGGCAAATGAAAAGTTGCTTTTGATTTCATGATAACTTCAGACTTGTTCATTTTTGGCGAATTGCTAGTCTAATTCGATTGGAATCGACCCAATGAAAAGTGGTTTTTGATTTCATAATAACTTCGGGATTATTCAATTTTGGTGAATTGCTAGTCTAATTCGATCGAAATCGAGCCAATGAAAAGTGGTATATGATTTCATGATAACTCCGGGTTTGTTCATTTTTGACGAATTACTAGTCTAATTCAATTGGTATCTATGCATTGAAAAGTGGTATTTGATTTCATGATAACTTCGAGTTTGTTCGTTTTGGACGAATTGCTAGTCCAATTCGATTGGAATCGGGCCGTTGAAAAGTGGTTCTTGATTTCATGATGACTTTCGATTTGTTCATTTTTGGCGAATTGCTGTTCTAATACGATTGGAATCAACCCAATGAAAGGTTCCTTTTGATTTCATGATAACTTCGGATTTGTTTGTTTTGACAAATTGCTAGTCTAATTCGATTGGAATCGACCCAATGAAAAGTGGTATTTGTTTCCATGATAACTTCGGGTTTGTTAGATTTTGGCGAATTACTAGTCTCGTTCGATTGGAATCGAGCCAATGAAAAGTTGCTTTTGATTTCATGATAACTTTGGATTTGTTCATTTTTGGCGAATCGCTAGCCTAATTCGATTGGAATCAACCCAATGAAAAGTGGTATTTGATTTCATTATAACTTCTGGATTGTTCTTTTTTGGCGAACTGCTAGTCTAATTCGATCGGAATCGAGCCAATGAAAAGTGGTATTTGATTTCATGATAACTTCGGGTTTGTTTGGTTTTTGCAAATCGCTAGTCTAGTTCGATTGGAATCGAGCCAATGAAAAGTTGCTTTTGATTTCATGATAACTTTGGATTTGTTCATTCTTGGCGAATCGCTTGCCTAATTCGATTGGAATCGACCCAATGAAAAGTGGTATTTGATTTCATTATAACTTCTGGATTGTTCT
>NW_019245213.1:0-1513 GCF_002742605.1 Olea europaea var. sylvestris | reverse complement strand
CATAGATTGATTCACATGAACACTTTGTACAAATGAAATGTTAGTTGAAAATAAAGTAAAAATTAAGAACATGATGATGAAATGAATAAATCCCAAAAAATTGTTAAAAAAAATGTTTCATAAATTTTAAATATTTTTATAATTTATTTTTCATGAAGAATTCCTTATATAGGTATTAAAAAATAAAAAAGAGGTTTTCTAGTATTTTCAAACTTTAAGAGTTTATTCAAATTCAACAAAAAAATTGATCAGATCCAACTTTAACTGGGCCAAAGCCCAAACCGACCAACGCAACCCAAATCAACCTAAACTTGATCAGTTTGGGTTAGGTTCGATTTAAACCATTAATTGGGTGAGTTGGGTTTTATTTTAGATCAAACCGATCATGTTGGATTGGGTTTGAATTGGGAAAACAAATCAACACATTCTAAAACATGCCCACCCTTAGTTGATACTAGTACTACTCGTCACATGTGTTCAGACAAGGAGATGGTCCCTAATTGCAAAGAATTGAATGGAGAAATGGAGAACGATTCTTCATGGAAAATTCTACAAGTTCCAAAATTGAAGGACATGGAAAAGTTGCTTTGAAGATGACTTCTAGCAAAGAAATCGTCCTCCACAATATCCTATATGTGCCAGACATTTGGAAGAATTTGTGTTCGGGTCTATATTTAGTAAAAGTGGCTTCAAGGTTGTATTTATATCCGATAAATTTTTACTTACTAAAAACGAGATATATGTAGGAAAAGGATACATGTGTGACGACTAAACTGAGTAGATTTACTAGTAATCCAAGCCATGATAATTGAAAGGCTTTAATAAGGGTTCTTAGATATTTGAAGTATACCTCAACTTATGGATTACACTTCACAGAATATCCTGCGGTATTGGAAGAATATTATGATAAGTAAACATTGTGATAGTCAATCGGCTATTCGAAGGGCGAAGTAACATGTATAATGGTAAGTCTAGAGGTTGTAGACACGATACCATTAAGCAACTAATCTCTAATGGCATCATCTCTATAAATTATGTGAAATCAAAGGAGAACATCGTGGATCTACATACGAAAGGTTTGCCTAGATATCAAGTACGTTGTCTATCGAAAGGAATGAGATTAAAGCCTACCATGCAAGAGTTTTACTAATGGTAATCCTATCTTGTTAACTGTAGATCCCAAGATCTTGGTTTAAGGGGACAACTAAGTTACGAAGATTAATAAAGTACTTAGGGAATATCCTAACTCATTCCTATGTTATTAAAGTGTTTTTGGAGAGTCATCAGATGTTAAGATACTCCTTTAATGATTCATATATCTTGATTAAGTCAAGTGGAGTAGGGTAGAATACTCTTAATAGGAGGTCACATATGTAAGTGCGAAGTGGGGCCACTTCAATGAGAATTGTTTGAGACTAAAGTTCTCTAAACACTTATAAAACTCAAGAACGGTTTAGGGCTAAAATGAACTAAGTCATGAGAATTATAAATGGATCAAAGAAGACATCTATGT
>NW_019245212.1:0-1513 GCF_002742605.1 Olea europaea var. sylvestris | reverse complement strand
ATTTTTCATGCCATTGTTTGGGTGCTTGTTTCAAGCCATATAGTGATTTCACCAATTTACAAACTTTCTTTTCCTACCCTGGTGACGAAAACCCCTCGGATTGTTCCATATAAATTTCTTTTTCTAAATCTCCATTTAGAAAGACAGTTTTAACATCCATTTGATGTATTTCAAGATTTCGCAAAGCGACAATCGCAAGTATCAACCTAATAGATGTTATTCTCGTTACTGGAGAATACATATCAAAGTAATCAAGACCTTTCCTTTATTTGTAACATTTTATTACTAATCTGGCCTTGTATTTTTAGATAGTTCCATTTGCTCTCATTTTCCTTTTGAAAATCCATTTATAGCCTAGTAGTTTGCTTCTTGGAGGAAGATCCACTAACTCTCATATATGATTTTGCAGTATGGAATTTATCTCACTTTTAATGGCTTCCTTTCATTGAGGTCCCTCCGAGGAATTCACAGTCTTTTGATAACTTTGAGGTTCACTTTCTAGTATATAAGTCAGAAGATTAGGACCATACGATTTTTCTGTCCTTTCCCGTTTGCTACGTCTAACCTCAGTCTTCTCTTATAGTTCTTCGTCGTGACTATTTTCAATCATAGTCTCATATGTTCGTTTGGAGGAGCTTGCTTTCTCTTTGGACTTGTACGAAAGTACATGTTCTAAGAATGAAGTATTTTTTTATTCCAATATCGTGTTTTTGTGTATGTCTGGGATTTTAAAGTCATACACAAGAAACCGATAAGCACTACTATTGTGTGCATAGTCAATGAAGACGCAATCTACTGTCTTTGACCCTATCCTTACCTTCTTTGGTGTTGGAACGGCCACTTTGGTAAGACACCCCCATACTTGTAAGTATTTATAGGAAGACTTTCTTTCTTTCCATAACTCATAAGGGGTCTTTTCCATTTTATTTCTGGATACCTTATTTAAAAGATAATTTGCTAATGATATAGCTTCCCCTCCACATGTTCTGAGGTAACCCAAAACTTACTAACATTGCATTCATCATTTCCTTTAAAGTACGATTTTTTCATTCAGCAACACCGTTTTGTTGCGGTGAATAAGATGCGGTGGTTTCATATATGATTCCGTGTTGTGCACAGAATTCTGCAAACGGTGCTTCATAATCACCACCTCGATCGCTTCTTAACACCTTAATTTTATTATTAAGTTGAGTTTCAACTTCACTTTTATAGAGAACAAATTTCTCTATAACTTCATATTTATTTTTTTAGCAAATACACATAACAGTGTTTGGTGCTATCGTCGATAAAAGTAATGAAATACTTGTTGCCACCTCTTATTTATACAAGTTTTAAATCACATACGTCGCTATGAATTAAATCAAGTGGTTCTGTGTTCCGTTCAATTGATTTAAACGATGACCTTGTCAATTTTGTTTCAACACAAGTTTCATACTTATTTTGGAATCAATATGAAACTCGAGTATGCTTTTCAAGTTAATTAGTCTACTTAAAGTATCATTATTAACATGTC
>NW_019245211.1:0-1513 GCF_002742605.1 Olea europaea var. sylvestris | reverse complement strand
ATGAATGAAGACACATCAATAAAGTTTTTTTGTTTTTGTTTATTTTATTGTATTGTCCTTTAATTTTGTGACTAATGAATCGCATCTTCTTGGATTTTTTTCAAAAAGCTCCATTTAGGTAGAAAATAATTTATAAATTCAGTTCAAATCAAACAAAAATTTTAAATCATGATGAACACGATGTAAATGTACATGATGAACACGATGTAAATCTACATGTGTAAATTTACATTTACATTTACATTCATGATGAACACGATGTAAATGTAAATGTGCACGTGTTCATCGTGAAAGTAACATTTACTTTCACAATGAACACGATGTAAATGTAAATGTGCATGTGTAAATTTATATTTACTTTCTGATGAACATGATGTAAATGTAAATGTGCACATGTTCATCAAAAAGTAAATGTGCACGTGTAGATTGGATTCATTTATTCATCGAAGGTCCAACACGTGCACAATTTTCATAAATTTCTGCCGACAAGACTTGGAATTACCATGTAAAAATATCATCTTGACTTTAGGGGCAGGTGGATTGTGGATACACTGAATCATCTAGTTTAAATAGACAATTTAGCCTTTCCAGCATTAGCTTTATGAGACCATTCAATGGTTTTGACAGGCACTAACCAAAATAAAACTAACTGTGATAAACCAACAAGGATGGAAAATCATTTACTGAGAGTGAGAGATGCTTAAAGGATGGAAAATCATTTACTCTCTGATGAACACGATGTTTAAAGGAAGGAAAATCATTTACTGAGAGTGAGAGATGCTTAAAGAATGGAAAATCATTTACTTTCTGATGAACACGATGTTTAGTTTCTGAAAGTTACTGAGAATGAGAGATGCTTAAAGGCAAAAGCAGTAAATGATTTTCCATTGTTTCACTCACCAACTAATTACTAATTACTAATTAGTATCCATGGCAGAATAAGGATGGAAAATCATTTACTGCTTTTGCTTCAAAAATAAGATAATATGATTTAGAATGAGGAATTCATTTATTTGATTTTAGCTGTACATTTTCATTCCTGCCTTTAATGATTGATTATACTTAAATTAAAGATTCAGTAACCAATCCTCCATTAGGATAAGGATGAAAAAGTGGGACTCAAAAAACATTGACATCTTGAGCTTAAAAAAATAGCGAAAAAAAAAACTACCGCATAATTAAAAACAATATCTTTTGCTAAAAGTTGATCGCACAATATTACCATGGGCGATTAAAGACTTTTTTTACCTAGAATTGTTAAGGTATAGTTAATCTAATCCCATTTCTGAAGTTCCCAAATAAAGCCTCTGAACAGAAATATTTGACATTCCTTAAGATTCCCATTTCTTTTATTTTTTTTATGCATAGGCACAATATATATAATCAATGTAATCCGAGGAATGAAACTCGATCAAAACCATCTTCAAGATATGCTATTTTCCAAATGAAAGAAGGGTGAAATTTAGGACCAATAATTAGTGTGTATATTGCATAATACAGTTAATAATATTTC
>NW_019245210.1:0-1513 GCF_002742605.1 Olea europaea var. sylvestris | reverse complement strand
TCGAGTGATGTCATCAAAATTTTGAACAGAGAGCTACCTTGTCTGGCACTTGAGTAGTTCCAGCCCTGCCTGCTTGAAGCTCTCTTGGCACTCAAGTGGTGGCTTTTTCAGTCCAAGCCCCTTTTTACGCTTTGAGTATTCATTTTTATCTATAACTCTCCTTTTATACTTTGGGACATCCCCTATTTGTTCCTTATATATATATATTTGGTTCTTCTCTACAATTTAATTAGGTTGTTTAACTCACAATAGATATGATTGCCTTCTAAATGTCACATGTTCAGTTGATGGATCCCACATTAGCTGTATCAAGTTATGTCCATTTCAAACTAGGATGGTCTTAGAATGAGATTTGTAAATGCTTCTCATCAATAATTGGTACTTCTGCTGTAAATATAATTGCTTTTTCCTCGACTTTTTACTCACGATGGAGTTTCATTTTTTAGGTCACTCATACAGCAAATTCTGTTTGGTGATAATGTATTTTTGTGATTAATTAAAGTCTAAATGTACTCAATACCCTTATATTTTGATTTAGGTTATAAATGGATGGAAAATATAGAATTTGGAATAAAAGAGAAAAATGATCAAAATAGAAGAAAGTGAAAGCTCAGGGACCAAGTTAAAAATAATCCATAGATGAGATGGGCGATAAAATGAAGATTCAAGAATGTTGGAGGTCAATTGGATTAAGAAATAAGTCAAAGAAGTGAAATATAGTTGAAGTATTATCACATATCAACTTTCATGTGAAAAAACTATGCTTGAGATTTTTAGTCTCTACTTGAGACCCATTTTTGGCATAGTAAACTTTCGAATTTGGAAAAGTCCACTTATCAAAATTGTAGATCTTTGAGTTAGCTTCCCACCATATTTTGAATTACCTCAATTGGACATTGGAAGAGAAAGTTATGATTAAAATACTGAAAATTGTCTAGCAAGAAAACAATTGAACTATGCGATCGCATAGTGACCTCCAGGGAACTTAAGAGCTGAAAATCATCGTTCTATGTCATTGCAATCTTCATAACTATGCGGTCACATAGTTATATTTCGACACACGATTTTTAGTTTCCAAGTTTCATTCAACTACTTATGGAAACAAATTTTGTACATGATATATATACCAAAAATTTCATCCAAAACCGAGAGAACACCCCAAAAATAATTTTCTCTCTTTTTGCTCTAGATTTATGATGTGTAACTAATTCTCTTTGCTTGATCGAAGGAGACGAAAGCCTTGAAACAATTTTAATTGTGAGATCCACCTGGTTTTTATTCTTTAATTCATATATTTAGTATTAAATATTCTTCTGCACTTATTTTTATGGTTGTTGTATTTAATTGCTAGGATACAACTAGTTTATTATCCTCCACAATCTATAACTAATTTAAATATCAAATTCGTGATTGTTTGATTAATTTAACTTGTAAAGCAACTAGGATTAGTAATTTGCTGCTTTGAAAATTATTAAATCTTATGAAGAATATTTATCTAGGTTAAATGCAACCG
>NW_019245209.1:0-1513 GCF_002742605.1 Olea europaea var. sylvestris | reverse complement strand
ACGGGTTTTGTTCGTTGGCGTGTTTCCAATAAATTTGACTAAAATTTCATCGGGATTCAGTTCATTGACGTGTTTCTAATCAAATTTGACCAAAATTTCGCCAGGATTTTCTTCGTCGGTGCGTTTCAAATCAAATTAGACTAAAATTTCAGGCGCATTTTCAATTAAATTTGACTAAAATTTGCAGTGTTTTTTGTTCATTGACACATTTCGAATCAAATTTGTCTAAAATTTTATGCTGGTTTTTTTGTTGGCGCGTTTCCAATCAAATATGACTAAAATTTCACATGACTTTTGTTCATTGACGCGATTCCAATAAAATATGACTAAAGTCTCACCAGGGTTTTGTTCATTGGTGTGTATCAAATCAAATTTGACGAAAATTTATCTAAATTTTGTTCGATGGCGCGTTTCCTATCAAATTTGACCAAAATTTTACATGAGTTTTGTTTATTTTCAAATTTCGAATCAAATTTGACTAAAATTTCATGTGAATTTTTTCGTTGGCACGTTCCAATCAAATTTGACTAAAATTTCAAATAAGTTGTGTTCATTGGCACGATTCCAAGCAAATTTAATTATAATTTCGCCAGCGCTTCGTTCACTGGCGCGCATCAAATAAAATTTGGCAAAAATTTCATTCGAATTTTGTTCGTTTGCGCGTTTCCAATCAAATTTGACTAAAATCTCACATGAGTTTGGTTCATTGACATATTTCGAATCAAATTTGACTAAAATTTCATGTACGTTTTTGACTAAAATTCCACATGAGTTTTTTCATTGGCGTGTATCAAATCAAATTCGACTAAAATTTCACATAAGTTTTGTCCATTAGCGCGTTTCCAATCAAATTTGACTAAAATTTCACACAGGTTTCGTTCAATGGCGTGTATCAAATCAAATTTTACTAAAATTTCATTCGAATTTTGTTCGTCAATGCGTTTCCAATCAAATTTAAATAAAATTTCATATGAGTTGTGTTCATTGGCACAATTCCAAGCAAATTTGACTAAAATTTCGTCAGAGTTTTGTTCATTGGCGTGCATCAAATGAAATTTGGCTAAAATTCCGTTCAAATTTTGTTCGTTGGCACGTTTCCAGTCAAATTTGACTAAAATTTCATATGGGTTTGGTTCATTGACACATTTTGAATCAAATTTGACTAAAATTTCATGTGTGTTTTTGACTAAAATTCCACATGATTTTTTTCATTGGCGTGTGTTAAATCAAATTTGACTAAAATTTCAAGTGAGTTGTGCTACAACTTTAAGGTTGCAAACCCAAGTGTAGGTTGTTGCAAGTAGTAAATCTCGGAAGTCTGAGGTCGAACCATAGGGAATTGGAAGGAAATAAACTATTCTATGAGTTATAAACGGTTGGTGGAAATACGACGAAGACCAACACTAGAGCGTCGGGGATTCACTTCGGATAATCAACTAAGGAGTGATCTCATATGGAAGATAAAACATTAATCACAAATATATTAAAAGATAGATCTTGATAATTGTTTGAG
>NW_019245208.1:1351-1513 GCF_002742605.1 Olea europaea var. sylvestris | reverse complement strand
TTGGCAGTTTAATCTGAAACAAAAATCGCTCCGGGGGCAATTTCGTCATTTTTCTCGACTGTGTCGGAATGGGCTCAAATTTGTCTGTTTGATCGGAAACAAAAATCGCGCCGGGCACAATTTCGTCATTTTTCGCGACGGTGTCGGAATGGGCGAAAATTT
>NW_019245208.1:0-1197 GCF_002742605.1 Olea europaea var. sylvestris | reverse complement strand
TTCGTCATTTTTCGCGACTGTGTTGGAATTGGCTACAATTTGACTGGTTGATCGGGAGCAAAAATCGCGCTGGGTGTAATTTCGTCATTTCTCGCGACTGTGTCGGAATTTGCTAAAATTTGACTGGTTGATCGGAAACAAAAACCGCGCAGGGGCAATTTCGTCATTTTTCTCGACTGTGTCGGAATTGGCTGAAATTTGGCAGTTTCATCTAAAATAAAAATCGCGCCGGGGGCAATTTCGTCCTTTTTCTCGACTGTGTCGGAATGGGCTCAAATTTGACAGGTTGATCGGAAACAAAAATCACGCCTGGGGCAATTTCGTCATTTTTCGCGACGTTATCGGAATGGGCTGAAATTTGACAGGTTGATCGAAAACAAAAATCACATCGGGGGCAATTTCGTCATTTTTAGCGACTTTGTCGGACTGGGCTCAAATTTGACAGGTTGATCGGAAACAAAAATCGCGCCGGGGGCAATTTCTTCATTTTTCGCGACTGTGTCCGAATGGTCTCAAATTTGACAGGTTGATCGGGAACAAAAACCGCGCCGGGTGTCATTTCGTCATTTTTCGCGACTGTGTCGGAATGGGCTCAAATTTGACAGGTTGATCGTGAACAAAAATCGCGCCGGGTGTAATTTCGTCATTTTTCGAGACTGTGTCGAAATTTGCTAAAATTTGAATGGTTGATCGGAAACAAAAACCGCGCAGGGGCAATTCCGTCATTTTTCTCGGCTGTGTCGGAATTGGCTGAAATTTGGCAGTTTCATCTAAAATAAAAATCGCGCCGGGGGCAATTTCGTCCTTTTTCTCGACTGTGTCGGAATGGGCTCAAATTTGACAGGTTGATCGTGAACAAAAATCGCGCCGGGTGTAATTTCGTCATTTTTCGAGACTGTGTCGAAATTTGCTAAAATTTGAATGGTTGATCGGAAACAAAAACCGCGCAGGGGCAATTTCGTCATTTTTCTCGATTGTGTCGGAATTGGCTGAAATTTGGCAGTTTCATCTAAAATAAAAATCGCGCCGGGGGCAATTTCGTCCTTTTTCTCGACTGTGTCGGAATGGGCTCAAATTTGACATGTTGATCGGAAACAAAAATCACGCCTGGGGGAATTTCGTCATTTTTCGCGACGTTGTCGGAATGGGCTGAAATTTGACAGGTTGATCGAAAACAAAAATCACGTCGGGGGCAAT
>NW_019245207.1:0-1513 GCF_002742605.1 Olea europaea var. sylvestris | reverse complement strand
CGCCTGGGGCAATTTCGTCATTTTTCGCGACGATGTCGAAATGGGCTGAAATTTGACAGGTTGATCGGAAACAAAAATCGAGCTGCTGGAAAATTCGTCATTTTTCGCGACTGTGTCGGAATGGTCTCCAATTTGACTGGTTGATCGGGAACAAAAACCGCGCCGGGTGTAATTTCGTCATTTTCTGCGACTGTGTCGAAATTGGCTAAAATTTGACTGGTTGATCGGAAACAAAAACCGCGCCAGGGGCAATTTCGTCATTTTTTGCGACTGTGTCGGAATGGGCTAAAATTTGACTGGTTCATAGGAAACAAAAATCCCGCCGGGGGCAAATTCGTCATTTTTCGCGACTGTGTCGGAATGGTCTCAAATTTGACTGGTTGATCGCGAACAAAAGCCGCGCCGGGGGCAATTTCGTCATTTTTCTCGACTGTGTCCGAACGGGCTAAAATTTGACAGGTTGATCGGAAACAAAAATCGCGCCGGGGGCTATTTCGTTATTTTTCGCGACTGTATCAGAATGGGTCTAAATTTAACAGGTTGATCGGAAACAAAAATCGCGCCGCTGGCAAATTCGTCATTTTTCGCGACTGTGTCGGAATGGTCTAAAATTTGACTGGTTCATAGGAAACAAAAATCCCGCCGGGGGCAAATTCATCATTTTTCGCGACTGTATCGGAATGGGCTATAATTTGACAGGTTGATCGAGAACAAAAATCGCGCCGTGGGCAAATTCGTCATTTTTCGCGACTGTGTCGGAATGGTCTCAAATTTGACTGGTTGATCGCGAAAAAAAATCGCGCCGGGTGCAATTTCGTCATTTTCCGCGACTGTGTCGAAATTGGATAAAATTTGACTGGTTGATCGGAAACAAAAACCGCGCCGGGGGCAATTTCGTTATTTTTCTCGACTGCGTCGAAAATTGGCTGAAATTTGGCAGTTTGAGCTGAAATAAAAATCGCGCCGGGGGTAATTTCGTCATTTTTCTCGACTGTTAGAATGGGCTCAAATTTGACTGGTTGATCGGAAAAAAAAATCGCGCCGGGGGCAATTTCGTTATTTTTCGCGATTGTATCATAATGGGCTAAAATTTGTAAGGTTGATCGGAAACAAAAATCGCGCCGCTGGCAAATTCGTCATTTTTCGCGACTGTGTCGGAATGGGCTAAAATTTGTCAGGTTGATCGGAAACAAAAATCGCGCCGAGGGCAATTTCGTTATTTTTCGCGACTGTATCAGAATGGGCTAAAATTTAACACGTTGATCGGAAACAAAAATCCCGCCGGGGGCAAATTCGTCATTTTTCGCGACTGTGTCGGAATGGGCTATAATTTGACAGGTTGATCGAGAACAAAAACCGCGCCGTGGGCAAATTCGTCATTTTTCGCGACTGTGTCGGAATTGGCTAAAATTTGACTGGTCGATCGGAAAAAAAACCGCGCCGGGGGCAATTTCGTCATTTTTTTGCGACTGTGTCGGAATGGGCTAAAATTTGACTGGTTGATCGGAAACAA
>NW_019245206.1:0-1513 GCF_002742605.1 Olea europaea var. sylvestris | reverse complement strand
GGGCAATTTTAGTCATTTTTCGCGACGGTGTCGAAACTGGCTGAAATTTGACTGGTTGATCGGAAACAAAAATCGCACCGGGGACATTTTGACATTTTTCGCGACGGTGTCGAAACGGGCTGAATTGGTTGATCGGGAAAAAAAATCGCGTCGGGGCAATTTAAGCCATTTTTCGCGACGGTGTCGAAACTGGCTGAAATTTGGCAGGTTGATCGGAAAAAAAAAACGCGTCGGGGCAATTTCGACATTTGTCGCGACGGTGTCGAAACGGGCTGAAAATTGGTTGGTTGATGATCGGAAAAAAAAAACGCGTCGGGGCAATTTCGACATTTGTCGCGACGGTGTCGAAACGGGCTGAAAATTGGTTGGTTGATGATCGGAAAAAAAAAACGCGTCGGGGCAATTTCGACATTTGTCGCGACGGTGTCGAAACGGGCTGAAAATTGGTTGGTTGATGATCGGAAAAAAAAAACGCGTCGGGGCAATTTCGACATTTGTCGCGACGGTGTCGAAACGGGCTGAAAATTGGTTGGTTGATGATCGGAAAAAAAAAACGCGTCGGGGCAATTTCGACATTTGTCGCGACGGTGTCGAAACGGGCTGAAAATTGGTTGGTTGATGATCGGAAAAAAAAAACGCGTCGGGGCAATTTCGACATTTGTCGCGACGGTGTCGAAACGGGCTGAAAATTGGTTGGTTGATGATCGGAAAAAAAAAACGCGTCGGGGCAATTTCGACATTTGTCGCGACGGTGTCGAAACATGCTGAAATTTGGCTGGTTGATGGGAAAAAAAAATCGCGCCGGGGCAATTTCAGTCATTTTTCACGACGGTGTCGAAACTGGTTGAAATTTGAATGGTTGATCGGAAACAAAATCGCGCCGGGGCAATTTCGTCATTTTTCGCGACGGCGTCGAAACTGGCTTAAATTTGACTGGTTATCGGAAACAAAACTCGCGCCGGGGCAATTTCGTCATTTTTTGCGACGGCGTCGAAACTGGCAGAAATTTGGCTGGTTGATGGGAAACAAAAATCGAGCCGGGGCAATTTTAGTCATTTTTCGCGACGGTGTCGAAACTGGCTGAAATTTCACCGGTTGATGGGAAACAAAAATCGCTCCGGGGCAAATTCGTCATTTTTCGCGACGGCGTCGAAACTGGCTGAAATTTGCCCGATTGATCGGAAACAAAACTCGCGCCGGGGCAATTTCGTCATTTTTCGCGACGGTGTCGAAACTGGCTGAAATTTCACCGGTTGATGGGAAACAAAAATCGCTCCGGGGCAAATTCGTCATTTTTCGCGACGGCGTCGAAACTGGCTGAAATTTGACTGGTTGATCGGAAACAAAATCGCACCGGGGCAATTTCGTCATTTTTCGCGACGGCGTCGAAACTGGCTGAAATTTGGCTGGTTCATCGGAAAAAAAATCGTGCGGGGGCAATTTTAATAATTTTTCGCGTCGGTGTCGAAACTGGCTGAAATTTGACTGGTTGATCGGAAACAAAAATCGTGCC
>NW_019245205.1:0-1513 GCF_002742605.1 Olea europaea var. sylvestris | reverse complement strand
CTTCTTGTCAAAACCATGTTGCGAGCACTTCCTCAACATATTCTTGAAACGATTCCATGCCTCTTCAAATGAATTGGACTCACATTGGTTGAAAATAGAGATATCATGCCGCATTTTGGCTACCTTTGCTGGCGAGAAGAACATGGTGCAGAATTCGTGGGCTAGCTCGTTCCAAATGGTGATGCTTGCAACGGGAAGCGAATCTAGCCATTCAAGTGCCTTATCCCGCAAGGTGTGTGGAAACAACCGCAGTCTTATAACATCATCCGAGATACCCTGATACCTGAAGTGTTGGCACATATCCAGAAATCGGGATATGTGTGTATGTGGGTTTTCACTAGCCATCCCATGGTATTGATGCCCATTTTAAAACAGTTGAATCACATTTGTTTTCAGCTGGAAGTTCGATTGTCCACATGGAGGATACACAATGCTAGATTAACTTTGGACCACCAACGAAGCCATGAAGTCCCCGAGTACTGCATTCCCACATCTTCAACTGCCATGCCTTCGTTGAGTGGAATTGCCGGTCAATTTTGCTCGTTATCCATTTGTTATGCCGCTCTTGCCTATGACGGAATGTGCGTTCGATCTCTGGATCTATGGGAACCAAATCTTGATCAGGTGCTTCTTGCTACAAGCCCTGCGACTACAAAATTAAATTGAAGTATTAATAAACTAAACCTAGTAAACGAACTACTACTAATCTAGATAAGTTCGAGTTAGTGTCACAAAAGATAAAATTAGAACTAAATTTCAATCCCTGGCAACGGCGCCAAAAACTTGTTCACGAAATTATTTGTTTCGAATCAAAACCCACCGCAAGTGTATGGTTCGTTAACAAGTAGTAAAATGGACTATAAGTCCAAATATCGATCCTACGAGAATTGAGTTAGTTCAAATTAATCTAATATGACCTTAACCGAAACACAACAAGCAAATTGCATTTTTGTAATTTAACTAACAAAATATAATCGTTGATGCAATTATGGACTAAGGATTATACTAAGTTCAAAGTAACTTGGATGCAATTTAACTAAAATTTTATAGAATTAATGAATGTTCTAAATCACTAGGATCACGAATCCCCAAGTAATACTCGTTCAATAGTTATTTATACAAATTTGACACACAATTCCACAAAAGATGAATCAATATTCCTATTTTAATTTAGCAATCTCTGTTCACGAAAATATTTCTTTTCGATTTTAAAACCCACCACAAGTGTATGGTTCGTTCACAAGTAGTAAAATGGACTATGAGTCCAAGTATCGTTCCCACGAGGATTGAATTAGCTCTAATTAGACTAATGTGACTTTAACCGAATCTAATTGAATGAAAATTTGATTTAAATGTGAAAAGCCCTAATTTTGGAAGAAATCCCCCATTTTAAACCCTAATTGCAAAGAAAACCCTAATTTCAAAATTGAAAATCCTAATTTCGAAATTTCACTAATCAAATGAAATAAACACGCAATTGAAATGTAAATATGCAATTTTAGAACTAATGTAT
>NW_019245204.1:0-1513 GCF_002742605.1 Olea europaea var. sylvestris | reverse complement strand
TAGTTAAAGATCCAATTTAACAAATATAATGATAATACAACTACCTCATTTATTTTTCATTAAAAAGGAACGTTACAAGAAGATGAATGTCACTTTTTCACTACACCTTTCCTCAAATACCAAATTTACTCTTATTTTTACTCAAAAATATATTTCTTGTCACTCAACAATATATTTCTTCTCAAGTTTAGCTTAAGAAAATAGCAAGAGCGTGAAGAAGAAAGGTTTTTATTTTTTTATTTTTTATTTTTTTTTATACATTTTGTTCTTTTATATCCAAGCAAATTCAAGGTAGGTAGAGGTGTAAGTATTATTTCATTCTTAAATTATGATTTTTCGTTAAAAGTTTGAATGAAATGGTACCTCTGGGTATGATGCTTCGGCACTACTATAATTTGAATAATCATTTTCTGGCTCTATGTGTCATGATAATGCTATAAAAATTGGATTTTGCCGAAATCCATCTACGTGCGACTTTATGTATCTATAGTTCGAATTATCTAATTTGATAACGAAATGCATCGATATCTTCAGTTTCAAACGCATGAGTTAATTTCCTTCCTACAAGTTGATTTGATTTGCTTGGGGCGTGGATAATGATTGATGGAGATGTATCATGTCATAGAAAAGTCGGTGATTTAATGTCTTTAACTCAATTACAAAATGTTTATGTTTTCTTTTAAATAGATTTATGTGGACGTCATGTGTGAAACTATTTTGCGAACACTTTTTTTGAATAATTTATGTTTAAAAGTATGTATGTGTTCTAGAAATTAACTTACAAAATACCGTTTGCAAAAAGAAAAAGAGTTAGCGATTTAATGTTGCTGCTTCTTAAAAATTTCAGCTTCTGCCTTGATTTTAAAAATTCGTAACTCAATCGTTACTTGAAATTTTCAGACAATATCAGTGCTTTTGATAGCCTCATAGGTTAGCTACTGAATAAACTTGAAATCATGTCAATTTGATGTCGTAGAATTTTATATGTCACTTAAAAGTAAACTGCACTGGATAGTGTTGCTATTTTTCAGCTTCTATTCTTTGTTTCAAAAATTTATAATTCAATCTTTACTAGGAATTTTAGGATGAAACCAATGGGATTTGATAATCTCATGGATTAGCTACTGAATAAAGTTGAAATCATGTCATTCCGATGTCTGTGAAATTTTATACGTTATTTTAAGTGAACTGTACTAGTTTACTTTCCAACCAAGTTGCTGCGTTGTTTTGAAAAATGTTTGAACATCTCATATGTTGCCGAAAGAATCCGATTTTTGGATATGTCATAGTAAAAGAAGTTTGCTACCTTCTTCTAAAATCTTGTGAAGTTTTGAGATTGACAACTATGTAAACGAATTTATTTTAATATTTGCTATTTGACAAAGAAAAGAAAAATAGCAATATTATTTTTTTCATTTCTTGCCTTTAATACTCATGTTAACAATAGATATATGGATGGAAATCACTCCCAAAGACCTTTTTGAATTTGTTTCCTTTAAAATTTAGTTGTGTC
>NW_019245203.1:77475-80942 GCF_002742605.1 Olea europaea var. sylvestris | reverse complement strand
TTTTTTTTTTGAAATGAAACGGACTGTTGAGAATGTGTGGTGAGGTTTGATTAATTGAAGAAGATATTGCGACTGAGGGAAGAGATTAGTGATTTGAGATTTATCATTTTTACTTACAAATATCAGTATTTGTGGAATAAAAAATGTGAAATGAAATGGTATTATGGAATACTTATTCAGGAATTTATGCCCGATACTTCCATTTTTATAAATATTCATTTAATACTATTATATATATCCTTTAGAGGAAATTCCAGGAGACCAGATTTTTTAAATTCCAATTTCAAAATTCAGATACCTCCCCATCCAAACCCTAATTAACTCCCTTTGCTCTCCCCTCTCTCTCCCTGTCTCTCTCACCTGGCCCTAACACTGGACCACCACCGCAGCCAGACCATCTCATCGGCCACTTCACTGTGCAAATGAACCCCTCTTTTCATAATCGACGCCTGAGCTAGTGGATTGACGGTGGTGGAAAGGCGGTGGGCTCCTATTTGGATCTAGTTTTTGGTGCTTCAATGATTTTGGGGTGGATTTCTGTCATGGTAAGTTAATGTTGCTAGTGGTGATGCGGTGGTGGTGCCGATGGTGGTTGTTGTTGTGGTGGTGTTTTTGGACCTATCTTTTGGTTGTGTGTTAAGTTGTGGCGGTGATGAGGTGGTGGTGATGTTAGCTGTGATGGTCGTTGATGTGGTGGCTCGATGGTGCAACAGATTTGAGTGATGTTTTTGTGTGGTGGTTGTGTGGCTATGATTTTGTGACGGTGGTGATGGTGTTTGTGTGGAGGCGATTTTGTTGGATTTGGCGGTTGCAGTGATGTTTTTGTTGAAAATGGTGGTTTATAGGTGGTTGTGGTGATGAGGAGGAGGTGGTGGTGGTGATGGTAAAGTAGTGGTGGTTTGTTTGTCATGGAGATGACAGTGTTACTAGTTGTCGAGAGGTGGTAGTGGTTCTGGCAGTGGTGTTGTTGATGGCGGTGATATTGCAAGCAGTAGAGGTGGCGATCACAATGGTGGCGGTGGTTACAAATTATTCGGCTCATTGTGACCAATAAATTGGTTAATTTGGGACCAATAAATAATACGTAACCAATGAAATAGATAAATTGTTATCTATAAATAATATCCGATCTAAAAATTTATTAATTTGTGACTAAAAATTTAATAATTTATGGTCGTGTAATAAGTTACAGCTTATGAAATTTGTTAATTGATAAATAAATTGTGACCTATAAAAATTTTGATTTGTGATCTATAAATATTTTGATTTGTGACCAAGAAATGGTTTATGATCAGTTAATTTATGATCGATGAATAAATTGTAATTGATAAAATTTTTGATTTGTGACCATAAAATAATTAGTGACCTATAAACTTTTTGATTTGTGACCAAAATATGATTTGTGATAAGTTAATTTGTGATCGATGAATAAATTATGACCGATAAAATTTTTAATTTGTGATCATAAAATATTTTGTGACCTATAAATTTTTTGATTTGTAACCAAGAAATGATTTAGAATCAGTTAATTTGACATTTTGTGACCAAATTGTATATAATTGTGACCAATGAATAAATTGTGACGGATAGAATTTTTAATTTGTGATCACAAAATATTTTGTGACCTATAAATTTTTTGATTTATGACTAAGAAATGATTTGGAATCAGCTATTTTGATAATTTGTAATCAAATTGTACATAATTGTGACATTAATTTATTTAATTAATAAAATATTTTTTAATTAAATATTTCAAAAATAAAATTTAATATGTCTGATTTTTGAAATTTAAAACATTTTATCTTATTTTTGAAATAGGTTATAGTTAAACTCTTAGTTTTGAATTCTTCCCTATCTTTTAAACCAATATTATTGCATTTTATACAGTAAAATTGATTGCTAATAAATCACCTCTCTCATCCATTTTTCTATTCAATGTCTATAATTAATCCATTTAAAAGGAAACAACAGTCCTGCTTATCTTTCAAGAAGAAATCCATATCAGCGTTCTCCTTCAAATGATTCCCCCCATTACATCTCAATCTTAGATTTCTTCATCCTCAAAAGTCAAATCTTAGCTTTATTTCAAAAATTATGCCACAAAATGTAAAACCAACACAAATGTTTCGCATATTTTTCAGATTTTTTTGGCAGAAATGTTGTCCCTACTCCCTAATAGCGGCAAAAAACTTTACACTCTCATCCCAAAATCTCACAAATCCGACCATTTTCCTATCTCAGTTGAAGGGTTCATCACAAAATTTGCGATACTTATTGAGATTCTGCCGTTCGGGGATTTTTTGCAATCTGTAAACAAACATGGATTGAGCCATTTCCACACAAAGAAAAAAAAAAAAAGTTTCTTCCCCAAATGTCAAAAACGACGTATTTGTTTTTTTGTTCTATATTCAATTTTTCATGATAAAGTCACATTACGATTTATTTCTAATTTTATATCACCTTAAGATAAATTCCACATTCACTCGAAAATAATATTAACCAAGCAAATATAATGATCATCTCATTGCAGAAGAGTTCGAGTTCGTATTTGATCCCACTAAAATGGTTTGCGGTTCTATTTTAAATATTAGCTCAAATTTAACCTTCGTCATCTTATGAAATACGATTTCCACAATGGACTTGAGGAGCTAGTCATTAATGGATTTGGTAAGATTTGAAACTATGAACAGTGTTATGGAAATATTTTGACTTCTTTTAACCTTTAATTTTATTATGTGTAGTTGCGTATAAAATATTAAACATCCCAACGAGTATTGATTAACATTTCTGTATTTTCCATTGAGAACGTAGAATAAAAATTGATAAATTCAGTTAATTAGAGAGTGAGAGCAGAGGATAGGGCAATTCCAGCCATATTTGAACCCTTCATCTTGCATTCTGGCACTACAATCCGACTCCAATCCTTCTTCAAAATATCATAGTTTAACCAAATTATGTCCCATATACCTTCCAAATTAGACATCAAAATTGCCCTAATTATCCCATCTCTTTGCTGTAAACACCCCATCATTGCCCCATATGGCTTCTTTATTTGCTCAATTAATTCATTGGGAACCGTTGTGATAAATTCCCAATGCCTTCCATTTATGCTTAACCCCCACAGCTCGAATCCCGTCATCACTCGTACCTTTCTAGTTGCATCGTGAACGTTGTCTGATCTAACGATCATCATTTTCCCATCACCATATATGTTTAGTTGATCGACGGAATTCTCCCGACTAAATCCAATGGCTAATTGTCCCTCCTCATTTATTGCTCTGGAAAATCTCGAACGTAAGATGATAGGTGTTTCATACTGACTTCCTGTGGCAATAACAACACTTCCACTTCGAGCATCACGCGCACTTAGGAAAGTGCAACCGTTTGATGTTTCAAAGCCATGTGACAAAATCCCATCATTTTCTCTTGCTTCTCTAGACACCCAAATGTCAGTTTGAGAATCGTAC
>NW_019245203.1:55828-76985 GCF_002742605.1 Olea europaea var. sylvestris | reverse complement strand
TTGATGTTTCAAAGCCATGTGACAAAATCCCATCATTTTCTCTTGCTTCTCTAGACACCCAAATGTCAGTTTGAGAATCGTACACGTATAAAATCGGACGGCTTTCATTTAATTCCGCAAACAAAAATTGAAAATTATTTGATCCGGGAGGGTAGGAGAACAATTTCATACCGGATCGTCTCCACGAGGACGTACCGCGTGGACCAAGTGGACTTTGAGGGATCTTTATAACTGCCCTTGTCACATGATTAACTGAAACGAGTTGCTGGCTAGTATTCATGGCAAAAAGAAAGAAATTACCTGATGCTGCAAGAAGATAAACGTCTTCACCTGGTGGAACCACCTTTTTCAACAGCTCTCCAATCAATATTTTGAACCATTGATTTGAACAATCAACAAAACCTTGAAGAATTGCATCTCTATGCCATCTCTTTTTGTAAATAAATAGCCAAGTTGCAAAGGCCGATGCTGATTGGAGATTATAATTTCGAACGAATTCTTTGTCCGAAATTATAGATAATATTGATTTATTAACAGACCTTATTCGGATAATGTCGGGTAATGTTAGATGAAGAAATATATATTGTATGAGCTCGGATGGAAGTAGGCAAAAACCGACCGTGTTTGTTGGCAAGTTCCGGTGACTTTCCATTGTTCAGTTTAATTTGCACTTAGCAAAGCCTTTATATTTGGGACAAACTAGCTTGACCCTTAGCGAATTCAATTATTTAGTAAACAAAGAGTTAAATTAATTATAAAAGCCTAATTAATTTAATGCTGCTAATAAAATAACATTGGACGTCATTATAGAGAGGACGAAGGTGCCCAGATAGGATCATTATCATGGTCGGAGAAATGAATGGTGGAGATGGAAAAACAAGCGACTTTAACAATAATATTTAAAATATTTGATTGGTACTTAGTGCCTAATTGTGCGTATTATAATGCTTTAATAAAGTCAATTTCTATGCAGATTTAACATGAAGCTTGTTAGCAGTTGGCCAATATTTTATTAGGAGGGGTGCCGAATGGGGACTCTTTTTTCACAATCCTTGTCGCTACTAGTGGTTATTCGATTAGTCCAATGATTAAACAATGCAATGATTTGACATGGAAATTTTTTTATAGAACTAAGGTATTAATGTACATGTCTAATATTATATGATTGATACATTAGATCGAGCGAATCGAATACTTAATTATAATTAAATTTAACTCACCAAGAAGGCAGTCCGGTCCATGGTGCTTGGCTAGCCTCCTTTGCAAACCTCCTTGGCTACCATCATTTTCCGGATTACAAGAGCTGCCAACTAAACCTCCTTACTTGAGTAGCCTCCTTTCTTCTTCATTGTAGAACAGTTTTCTTAGCTTCAAATCCTTGTGCCATCTTACGGAAATGTGGGATAATTGTTGATCTTAACCAGGATGATATGGCTGCCGATTGGATTGCTTGATTTGTTGACCGTTGACTACTGGAATGAATTGTGGGAAAAACGTGACCTATCTTCATTTTACAAATTTGGCGGGAAAACGCGTATGCAACACACGTTTTTATTAGTGGGCTATGTTCGTAGGATATTGCCAAGTGTTGCCTCCTCAACCATTGGATTTTTCACCTTCTGGAGGCTTCTATATACATGCCAGTTTGTTAGATGCTAGCCATATTACTTTTGCACGGTGTGGATTTTAGGGTTGATTCATTCACTTCTGAATTTTGGATTCTTCTATTACATTGGCCTTCTTTTGGTTTAAGAACATACTTCATCTTCTAAAATGTGTACTAGATTTAGATTCTTGAGAGTTAATCTGTAAATCTAGTTTGGGGTTGAGATTAATGTTCTTGAGTGAATGGTTGAAAAGGGCAAGAGAGAAGAAACTATAGGTATGGTTTGAGTTTGCTTCCCTCAAGATGTAACTTTGGTCGATTTGGCTCCGATTTATTGCAGTGGTTTTCTTCTGATGACGAAAGCTCAAAAGGAGATTAAGAGCCTTCCAGTCAGAGACGAATCTAGGATCAAAGACCTGCTAGGGCGGAGGTTGACCATTAACCGTCAACAATGAATGATCGTAAAAGTTCGATCGTTTATTAAAATTTGATTAATAATATTAAAAGTTATTCGATATATATGTAAATGAGCCAAAACGTCAAAATTGTATACATATGAAAATATACTTCAATACAACTCAAAATACTAAAAAAAATAACCTTACTAAGTAAACTTAGACAACTACACTCTATGGGGTCTCATGTTTTGAAAACGTTTCAAAATTGCCTCATTCTCAAGTTTTTTAAATTTCTAAATCAATAATCATAACTCATAAAATATAAATTACTTATCATAAATCACAATTCACAAACATAATTTCGTAAAAATGAATCAATTATATTACAACACAAATCCAGTTCTTTTTTTTTTTCAAGAAAATAGTTACATAACGAGCTAAACAGAAAGCAAAAAGAACATAACCTCAACCATCCAAATTGGAAAGCAAATCTAGCTTCACAAAATTGAACATAAGAGAGCCACGATTTAACAAAAATATGGACATTTTCTATTAATCGTGCAACTACTATAATAAAATGTTGGGGGCAAAGTTGCTGCTAGGGCAATAAGTTCGGGAAGGACGAAGCAATTTTCTCAAAAATATACACAACGCATAGTGACAATGAAATACTACAATCTATTACGAAAAATGACAAAAAAAAAAAAAAAAAAGGAAAAAAAAAAAAAAAAAAAAAAACGGTAAACAGATCAAAAACCAAAAGCCCTCCTAAAAGAAAGGAAAAAAAAAAATACTCCGATGGCTGGATTGGAAAGACAAATCGAGATTTGCTTGAGAGGATGAGGGTAAATAGTTTTCAATTGGAGAATGGACTAAGTAAGCTTTGGAGTTAAGAGTCTACGATTTGATACAGGATGACTGGATATGGTTTTTGTTGTGCAATTGGAGAAGGGAAGAAAAGGGTTTGGCTTTCTTTCACGATTTGGGAATCGGGATTCTTTCTTGGTTGCCTGTGAAAAAAAAATGGTTTCACCGTTTCAGGCTTTCAGCTTCAGCTGATAATGAAGTTAATAAATGGTCCATATTTCTTATGACAATTGGGCATTTGGGCTAAACAAAAATAGGTCCAACAATTTTCTAGGCTTTAGCAGTTTAGCCCAATTGCTCAAGGCCCCAAACCAAAAAAAAAAAAAAAAAAAAAGGGTTGTCTCTTTCCTCTTTCCTCTTTCCTCTATCATCTTCTTCCCCGTCCGGCTCTGCGAGACTGTGACTGCAACTCTGTCATTTGCTACCTGACGGATCTAAAGCTTCCAGCGGAGCTAACACGCGCGGCTGTGTCCCATTGCTGGGTGCTGGCTCCGCACCAGCTGCCAGTGACGAAAGCTCAAAAGCAGCCTGATTGTTGTTCTTGTCTCCAAATACTGTAGATCTAAAAATTGTAATGGTTGATAATGCAGTTTGGTGTTATTTCTTGAAGTCCTAATAAAGGGATATGGTGAGTTCATTCCTATTTTTATGGTTTACTGTACAAATAATTTGATTATACTTTGAGTTCTTTGTCAAATCACAAAACACTTAAAAGAATTTTACAACTTACTATAGTTCAGTTATCAAGACAAAAGAGATCAACTGAGTATCTAATTTAAAGTTGTAAAATAGAACAGATCAGTTTCACAAGATAATCAATGGTTATTTTACAATGATTTTACCACAATAGCACACTCACAGCACATTCTATATCATAAAGAACAAGTACAAGTAATTATAGTATAAACAATACACGAAGAAAATAACGTATGCAAAAGATTTTATCAGAATCTTGACTTAAGTCAAGGCAACCATCAGATTCTTAAAAACTCGAAGGGTTTTTGGACAAATGAATTACCAAGAGAGTCACATATTTGAGGTTTTGTACTCATTTACAAAGAACTCAAATTATAATCAAATTATTTGTATAGTAAACCGTAGAATAATATGGCAATGTCTCATACTACTAGTGAATTGACATGGTTGCTATACTTTCTTCAAGAAATCAATCTCACCTTCTAACCCAATTCCAATGTTCTGTGATAACCAAACTGCTCTATATATTGCAACAAATCTAATCTTTCATGAGAGGACTAAACACATTGAAATTAATTGTCAATTTGTTCGGGACAAGATAGTGAGTGATAATATATGTACACTATTTGTAAAAATAGGAGACCAACTTGCTAATATGTTTTCAAAGTCATTGAGTGGTAATCGATCAAGGTTTCTTTGTTCCAAAGTGAGCTTATATGATAGCTCCAACTTAAGGGTGAGTTTTAAAGAAATAAATATATTATAATCACGTAAATTAGGCAAGAATGCAACTAGGTTTATTGTGTTTCTATATTTGTACTCTATTTCCATATGAATACTCTTGGTTTTCTCTATATAAAGAAAGTAAAGGAGAGGAAGACAATTATATTCTTTTCTCCAATGTTTTTTTTTTTTTTTTTTTGGTTACCAAAATGTTACAACAAACACGAAACAACTTAGTCAAGTTCCAACTCTTGAATTATATCAAATCTTCAACAAACATGATACAATATAATGATTTATCATCTAAACTGTACTAAAAATAACACATTTGCTTTCGAAGTATCCCATGATTGAAAACATGTGATTATTACCTCTTGAGCTTGTGTTGATTACACATTAGGTTTCTATAGCAGCTCACAATTTCTTTATTAAGAAATTTTCTAAATAGTTATCTGCCAAGTTACCACATTATATTTTATATAATGTGGTAATTTAAGTATGTGGGCCACAAATATGTAAACCTTAGTTAGGTTTGGAGCATTAATGGGACGGCTCAATAAATTTCCATATAAAGGTTAGGTCCCTCTCTTCTCCATATTGTTTTATTGGCTTGCCCCATTGACAGCTAATATTTTGTAAAGAACAAGAAGGGAAGATCTAGTTACTAATATTGATATTGATGATGTCTTAAGCAGGTATGAATCTTAAACTGTTTGCTATATTGTGATTTTTGTTTCTTAGCATGATTATCTTTACATACAACAACAATTGATATCAGAGCTACCATGATAAGATTAGAATCCTCCATAAGAATAGTTATAATTTAACTTTGACTCCAAGGTGAAGAATCTTGAAACGATTGCAATATGAGGTGTGATGATTATTACATAACTTGGAACGATAGTTGGTATTGCGAATTTGATAACATGTGTATTATAATACTAATTCCAAACAAAATGCAATATCTTCAAACAACAATAGTATCACATCACTCAAGAATCTATACAAATCCCACATCCTCTCGCTTCTGCACTTAAGAGCGCTCTCAAACATCCTAAGCCACATCTTGAATCAGAGCCCTAAGGACTTTTTGAGGGGTTCGTAGCCTTGCAGCGGCATGATTGTCTTGTGAACGTGATTCCAATCGTGGTTTATAAGTTGTTCAATATTTGATGAGGGGTGATGTTATTTGGTGGTTGTTTCCAGTAATAGCATGCTGACGAGATGTGGCGCTAGCAACCGAGGTGGAGAAGAGAGAATTTTTCTCTTAGGGTGTTCTGCAAAAACCAATGGAGTTGGGGGGTGGGAGATTGTGTTGTAAAGAAGGTAATTACGAGCCTTGACATGCAATTAAGGAAAAGGACCAGTTTGCAATTTTTAAAGTAAGGGCCTACTCTATAATTTCTTAAATGGTAAGATTTCCTCTATAATTTTAAATCCAGGGTCAATATGCAATTTTAGAAAGGAAGAATTAAATTTGAATTTTAAAAGTGTTTTAAAGTTATATTTTAAATGGAATTCACCTAATTAAAAATATATTTAAAATTGACGACTTTTTTATTTTTGTTAAAATGTTATATATTTAAATGTTGCTATTATTTGTCCATTTAATATCATTTTTCATATATATATATATATATATTGAAGCTTTGTAGTCAATTTTGTCTCTCAATCACATATGAATTTTTTCATTTCATAGATTGCTAATTATGATTTGTTGCATAATTATTATTTTGTGATTGAATTTTTAATAGTTTTTGAGACGATCCTTATTTTTCCACTAAGAGAAATATTTTTGAAATAAAAATAGGTATTAGTTATCAAAATAGCACACTCATTGTTATTTATTCCATTTTCTTTACCAAAAAATTAACAGGCGTTAGCATCGCATTTTTGAATTATTGTATATAGTATCTTTTTCAAAGGTTTTATTATATATGATGTTTTGGAAAATGAGATAAGGTAGTTAACGAGTCAAATTTGATCTAGAAATCTACTTCTCCTCAAAGATGTTGGTGTTTCAAAAATCAATGTGATTTTGTTAATTACCTTCATGATGTGTTTTATGAGTACCTTGCAACATGTTATATTGTTAGGACAAAGGTGACTTTATAATGATGTATCTAGGCTCTTACCACAATAAGATTCATATGGTTTTGACTTTAATTACGGACTATCTAATTAATAGCCCATGTTAATTCGATGAATGTATTATTATCCATTGACTGCATTATTATGTTTGGATGATATTAAATAAGATATTTTATGTTTCCGTAGTTTTAAATGCCTCATCTCTTTTTGGTCAATTGTATGCTATTGAAACCTTGACTGGAATAATTATGTAAGATGAAAACGAGATGTAGAAATAGCACTAGATCTTTTGGGTTTGGATTTTGCAATGGAAAAGAAGCTTTCGAAACTTATAGATAAGAGCACTTTTGAATATATGGCTGAGAATGAAAAGTAGGAAAGGGCCAACAACTTTGTTTGAAAATTATTAAGCATTTTATATCTGATTCCATTATAGGTATTATCCCAAACAATGAAAATACCAAAAGTTTTATGGATGCTATATAAGAGAGATTTGTTAGGCCTAATAAAGCTGAAACTGGAGATCTGATGGACAAACTAGTGAGCATGAGATATAATGGTTCAACTGGAGTTAGGGAGCATGTTATTAAGATGATAAATATGTCATCTAAGCTAAAGACTCTTGAGATTCCCGTTGCAAAAAATTTCCAAATCTATCATGCTTTAAGTAGCCTTTCTAGCCAATTCAATTAGCTTAAGTTTGCTTGCAATGCTCAATGGGATAAATGAGATTTGAATGACCTTATTGCAAATTGTGCCCAAGAGGAGTATAGAATGCGGCATGAGATTGTTGAAAACTATGGAATTGGCCTTTCAAACACAATACAATAAGGGGTCTTCTCATAACCATAAGTCTAAGTCTCGTAAGGGCAATAAGTCACACTTTACAGGTTAGACTTCTGGTGGTTTCGGAAAGAACTATAAGGAAAATTTTCAATGCAAGTTCTACAAAAGAAAGGATCACTGACAGAAAGATTGTTTTAAGTTTAAGACTTGATTAGAAAATAAGAAGAGTTCTATAGGGGTTCACAAGCAAATGGAAGCCAATTGAGAATGTAGTGAGATTGTGTGTTGGAAATAAACTTCAAGTGAAAGTTGAGTTCGTGAGAGTAGTGAAGTTATCTTTAGAGTCTGACTTCTCTCTTGTTTTAGAGAATATAGTTTTTGTATCGACAATAAGATGAAATTTAATATCTATATTGAAACTTGATACTTCTGGTTTTCTCTTTAATTTTTGGTAATGGAATGGTTGAGTTATTTTATGACTCTCGTTTGATTGGAAATGACCTTTTATATGATGGTTTATATAAATTATCTTCTTATCTTTTTGGTGAAGTCTCTTATGTTACCAATATATAAAAATAAAGGGTTTCTAATCCATGAATCATCCTCTATGTTGTAGCATAAGTTGTTGGGTCATATTTTAAGGGATAGAATGGAAAGATTGGTAAAAGTTAAAATACTTCCCTCTCTAAACTTCTTTAATTTTGACACCTGTATAGATTGTATAAAAGGAAGCTAACTAAGTCTACAAAGAATGGTTCTACTAGGAGTGATGGTATTTCGGGCTTGATACATACTGATATTAGTGGGAACAAATACTTCATAACTTTTATTGATGATTTCTCACGATGTGAATATGTTTACCTAATTAATGATAAATCTCATGCACTTGATAAATTCAAAATTTTCAAAATAGAAGTAGAAAACCAATATGAAAAAGTATCAAAGTTGTAAGATCTGACTACGATGGTGAGTACTATGACAAGTATGACAAATCTAGTCAAATAATGGGCGATTCTGCAAAGTTTTTACAAGGGTATATAATAGTGCCTAAATCCACCATGCCAAGGACACCCAAGCAGAATGACATTTTTGAAAGACATAATCGGACTCTGAAAGATATGGTCAAGAGCATGATGAGTAGAACAAATTTGCTAGAATATCTATGGGATGAAGACTTGAAAACTGCTATGTATATTTTGAACAGGGTTCCAAGTAAAGCCGTTGCAAAGATACCCTTTGAATTGTGGACAAGACGTAAGCCAAGTTTGGCTCATTTCAAAGTTTGGAGATGTCCAGCTGATGTTAGGATTTATAATCCTTTTGAAAAGAAATTAGATCGAAATCCACTTCTGGTTATTTTATTGGATACCTGGATAGATCAAAAGGATATAAATTTACTGTCCAAATCGTGGTACTAGGACTGTTGAGTCATTACTACTAAATTTTTGGAGAATGATTTTAGTAATAATAGGAGTTCTACATTGAAAGAACTTTTTGTTGAACCAAATCAAGTTATTCCAGTTCCTGTTATATGGGAAAGAGTGGGTTTTTAACCAGTTAAATTTGTTAACGATGAACCAAGTGGTATTTTCAATTCCTATGCCAATAATGATTGAGTCAATTTCTTAGCCACAAGTTAGAAGATCGCAAAGGAAGAGAAGGTTTACATTGCTCAGTGATTACATTACATATTTATTGGAGAGTGATTTTAATATTAGGCATATTGTTGATCCTGTTACTTATAATCAATCGTTGACAAATCCTGAGTCAGATAAATGGATAAATGCTGTGGAAGATGAAATGAATTCTATGAAACATAATAAAGTTTGAGAACTTGTTGAACTTCCTACAAATGCTAAAGCTATATATAACATGTGGATCTTCAAAAGCAAATTAGATTCGAAAGGGAATGTTGAATGAAAGAAGGCAAGATTGGTTGCAAAAAGGGTTCACTCTGCGAGAGCGCATTAATTATAATGAAACTTTCTCACCTGTTTAGTCCAAAGATTCTTTTCGAATTATTATGGTACTTGTAGCACACTATAATTTGGAATTTTATCAGATGGATGCTAAGACAACATTTCTAAATGGTGATCATTTTAAAAAGGTATACATGAGACAACATGAAGGTCTTGTTGTGAAAGGAAAAAAAAACTTAGTATGTAAGTTAAACAAATCCTTATATGGCATTAAGCAGGTATCATGACAGTGGTATTTAAAGTTTGACGAGCTTGTAACCTCTTTTGGTTTTGTTTAAAATAAAGTTGATCAATGCATTTATCTCAAGAGGAGAAATTTTATTTTTCATGTCCTGTATATTGATGACATTTTGCTTGTAATAGTGACTTGGGATTGCTTCATGAAACAAAGAAAAATTTATTTGCCAATTTTAAGATGAAAGATCTTGGGGAAGCTTCTTACGTGCTCGACATTATAATACATCACTATAGAAATCGAGGTTTATTAGGAATTTCTCAGAAGGCTTATATACGAGTATTCTAGAAAGGTTCAAAATGAAAAAGTGTGCAAATGGTGATGTACCTATCATAAAAGGGGATAAGTTTAACAAAGCTCAATGTCTAAGGAATGAGCTAGAATGGAATCTATGAAGATGATATTATACACTAGTGTTGTGGAGAGTTTGATGTATGCTCAAGTTTGCACTAGACCGGATATAGCCTATGCAATCAGGGTTCTTAGTAGCTTTCAATCGAATCTAGGGTAAGAGTATTGGAAAGCAGCTAAGAAAGTTATGAGATACTCAAAGAAAATTGAAATTACATGCTTGCTTTTTAGCGTTCAAATCACCTTGAGGTGGTAGGCTACTCAGATTCTGATTTTGCTGATGTCAAAATGATTTGAAATCAACCACAAGTTATATTTTCATGTTAGCTGGTGGTGCTATCTCTTGGAAAAATATTAAGCAGGTTCTAGTGGCATCTTCTACGATGCAGGTTGAATTTGTGGCTGTTATCGATCTACAGTCCAAGCCATTCGATTAAGAAATTTCATTTCTGGTTCGAAAGTTGTTAATTTCATCTCGAAGCCAATCATTATTGATTGTGATAATAGTGCAGTAGTGTTCTTTTCAAGAAATAATAAATATTCTACTGGATCAAAGCACATTGATATTAAATATTTGATAGTTAGAGATAGAGTTAAGGAAATGTAATTGAAAATAGAGCATATCAATACAGAGGCGATGATTGCAGATCTTTTGACTAAAGGACTCCCTCCAAAAGTTTTTAAGACAGATCTTACTAATATGGATATTGTGGAAACATTTGATATTTTTGATTAGTGGGAGTTATGTAAGTAAAAAAAAAACTACGTTTTGGCTTGATCCCTTTACGGGGTACATAGACAACCAATATGTTCTTCCGGTATAGCTCTTTCCAATAATAAAATATATTTTCCCTATCCATAAACTATTTTGAGCATGCATTTAGCTTATATCTTTTTATTGTGATGTTATTATGATCTCGAGATATAACGAATAAATACATAAGATGAGTCTCTTTTGGAGACATGTGACTTCATTTTGATTTGAAGCATTATGAGAATCGATATGAATTAGCACAGTTTTTTATCACATTTGGTGCTAGGTTCGTACTACATAGTACCACATTAGTTGGAGGATGGGGATCCATGTCGATAAGGATGTTGGCATTTGTAGCTGTAGAGTGGTCTTACATAATTACAATAGTGTAACGATTTCCATTTTCGGTGTTGACATTCTTATTGGATCGGATCATGTTATGTAAGTTGTTATCATTGGAGTTATACTTGTGTGGCCACCGATATAATCTAACTTGGAAGTCAAAAATTTTGTTTTATAGCAATCAAATGTTTGCCCAAATGGGAGAATGTTAGAATAATTCTTAATTATGGACTTTCCGTTTGATTACAAATTTTACGGGTTAGATATATGGCTCATAATGATACTATGATTAGGCCCAATATGTTAAGGGATCAATTGGGGCCGTTTTACATCTTACAAGTTATATTTTATATAATGTGGTAATTTAAGTATGTGAGATGGAAATATGTAAACCCTAATTAGGGTTGGAGTTGTTAATAGGATGGCTCAATAAATTTCTATATAAAGGCTAGGCCATCTCTCCTCTCCATATTGTTTTATTGGCTTGTCCCATTGACTGCTAATATTTTGTGAGGAGAAAGGAAAGGAAAATTTAGCTGCTAATATTCATATCCACGACATCTTCCGCAGATATGAATCTTAAACAGTTTGCAATCATATTATGATTTTTGTTTCTTAACATGATTACCTTTAAATACAACATCTCCAAGATCTAAAGGATGTTTTGACTAACCATGAAAAGGGCATTACATCAAGGTAATTATTTCAAAAAGTCACATATTGATATTCTAACAATCATGTACATTTTGGATATAGATGAAATAGATCCTTTAAGTGATTTGCCATGCAAGCACACATTTTGGAATATAGTATGGTTCATACTTCTTTCTATCAGGGTTGTATGCTCGTGGTACTTCATGAATAGATAACACTTCAAAAGAAAATATTTATTAATCATCTCCATCTTCTAAAATGCTAATGTGGCACTGGTAGAAACAAAGTGGAAAAAAAGGATTTATGTAGCTAATCCCAAGTTTATTAGAAATCAATCTTAGATTTCATTTTTGGTATCTCCATCTTTAGTGGGGAAAAAAACTTTCTTTCAAAACATAATCTATATAAATAAATTTGTATCCTCTTGAAAAGCTCAAACTTTTTGACGAGGTGTTTCAATATAATATCAAAAAAGAAAATTGTCTCAAATATATCCGTCTTCCATAAATGAAAATTGTGCACTTGTCACACTTTTAACAAGAAAATGAAACTGACTAGCACCTAAGAGGGCCTAGTTACAGATATAATCTAAAATAAAATAAATTTGTCCCCACTATAAAAACTTAAATTTTTAATGAGGTGGTTCAACACAGTTTTCACTTTTTCGAAATCTTCTTAGAAATTTGTCAAATATTTTTTGGCTACAGAAAACTTTGATCTAATATGTCAATTTCAATTCATGTTGTCAAATTTCATTTTTGTTCTTCATAGACGTAGCTCTTAGCAATTCAGAGCAACAAATTAAGAGTTTGGAAATAAAGTTAAGTTCTGCTCTTTCTGCTCACCAATCTCCCAAAGAAATGTTGGAGACAAACCTTCAAAATGTGGAAGAAACATGCCGACGTGCTTAACCTTTTTTTCATTGGTTATTCCAATATAGTTTGGTGATTATACAAGTTTTGTGATGCATATTGTTGAGTTTCCATTGTTTTTGTTTTACAATAGCACTTCAATTTGAATATTAATTTTACAGTGAGAAGTAAAATCCTAAAGGAGCGAAATGAGGTGTCCACTAGTCAAGATTTGCAAAGTGAAGTAGACAAGCTCAATCGTCATTGCAAAAAACTAAAGGTCTGAGAAATAACTTTTGTACATAGTACATTTGTTCATTAGCTTTCTCTTAGCATTGAACTTTTATATCTTGTAGGAAGAGCAAGTTTCACTTCATGACCTTGTTGATAAAATGATAGAGTTTAAGGACAGAGAAATTAGTAGACTTTTATATGAAAATAAGAATATATGTGAGTCTCCGGACTCGAGGCCACTCATACTTCTCCCTTTACATAAATACATTTTTCTTCATTTATATATCGAATTGTTAATCCATGTTAATATGTAATTTGCAATTCGTTTTTAAATAGAAAAGTCAAAGAATAGTGTCAAACAAATTAGGGCTAAAATTGTAATTTTGTACCATGTTTGGGGTCTGTGTAAATAGTTAAGCTTACCCTAAACCGTGTAAGACATTTGTATAAGAAAATCTTGGAAAGAAAGAAAAAGTATTGTTCATCTCTATTTTTCCTTCGTTTTAATCCTCCTCTACGTTCCTCTATACCAATTTCGTACGAGTGAAATATGTGCAAATACAAATTTTACATAATGTCATACACATGAAACTAGCACTGTAATACTTGAAGTTGAAGTCTAAATCAACATCGTTTGGTATCAGAGTGTTCTAAGTTCAATTGTGCATCTGAAGTTGAGATTCACGAGCAAGGGTTTAAGAAAAGAGGATTTTTTTTAAAATAATAATAATAATAATAATAATAATAATAATAATAATAATAATAATAATAATAATAATAAGATAGCATGGACAAGTTGCCAATTTTTTCCCATTTTTTATGGGTGAAATTATGATTTTTGGTATGTGAAGATGAAGACTTCATTTCTTGTAGTGGATCTATGGGATATGGTCGAAAATGGGTTCTAAGAACTTGAAATTGAAGAATAAATATCGGATGCCAAGAAAAAGGAAATCAAAGTAGCTAGATGAAGAGATGCAAATGTTATTTAAATGCTACATAGAGCTGTAGTAGATTCAACTTTTCCAAGAATCATGATGCTAAACAAAGGCAATGAAGCTTGGGAGATTCTAAGAAAGTTGTCAAGGAAATTTGAAGATAAGATCCATTAAACTCCAATCTCTTGGAAGGGAATTCGAAAATATAAAAATGAAAGATAATGAATGCGTTAAAGAATTTACTGATAGATTCAATGAACTTGTAGATCAAATAAAGTCATATGGTGAGAAGCTTTCAAGCAGAAATATGGTGGAAAAGAAAACATTGATTAGTTTGCCAGAAAAATTTGATCCTCTTATGGCTGTGATTAAAGAAACAGAGGATTCAGAAAATTTGGAGCTTGAAGAATTTATGGACTCTTTAAAAGCATTTGAGCAAAGATTAAATTGTTGCTCCAAAAAGTCAATTGAGAGTGCCTTTCAGTCTAAGCTAGATGTTGGTTCTAAGAATGTTGAAACACGAAAATATGGAGGTTAATACATGAATAGAAGTGGAAGAAGTTGAAGAATGAGTCCAAGAAATCGAGGTAGAAGCAACTTTGAAAGGAGTTTTAATGAAGCAAATTCATTACAAAAGTGTAAAATTTGCAAGAGAAGCAATCATGATGAAAATGATTGTTGGTTCAAAGGGAAGCTACAATGTCACATTGTAAGAAGCTTGGACATTTAAAAAGGATTGCAGAGAGAACATTGAATTGAAAAGGAAGGTGAATCAAGAATGTTTTATGCATTTTTGAATGCAAAAGAACTGAAAAATGATTCATGCTTCTCAAGTTCAAATTCCTCTAAGTAATAAAAAAACAAAATAGTTTTTGGATAATGGATGCACCAATCATATGACCTCGTATAACAGTATCTTCATTGTTATGGAAGATGCTAATTCAAACATTATTAGTAAATGAAGATTTAGTAGAAGTGAAAGGAAAAGGAAAAATTGGAGTTGGAACAAAGACTGGTCCAAGAAGTATTTGAGATGTCACGCAAGTGCCGAATTTGGATAAAAACTTACAAGTGTTGGACAGCTTGTGGAGCATGGTTATTCTCACATATTGAAGATGATGCTTGTGTTATTCGTGACAAGAAATCTGGGAACATGCTCAAACCAAGGCTAAAAATGGTGAATAGAAGTTTCCTCGTAAACTTCAAACACTTGATTGATAAACCTTATAGAATGTTGGCTAATGACTCATGGTTATGACATAAAAGACTTGGTCATTAAAACTTCCAATGAATGAAATTATTGCAATTGAAAAACATGGTGCAAGGGCTTCCAAAGATTGATGAAAAATCTGAAATTTGTGAGGGCTGTGCACTTGGAAAACATCATCGGTGACTGTTTCCAAAAGAAGTAGCTCGGATAGCAAAAAAGCCACTAGAATTGGTACATACGAATCTTTGTGGACCGATGCATACACCATTCATTCTCAAAATCGGTATTTCATTCTCTTTATTGATTATTTTAATAGAATGACTTGGGTTTATATTATAAGATAAAACTCTAAAGTTCTTGCAATGTTTTGAAAATTCGAGATTTTTGTTCAAAAGCAAAGTGGTCATTTCATAAAATTTTTGAGAAGTGAAATGGTAAGGACTATACTTCGAAGGAATTTGATAAATTTCATGAAGCTAAAAGCATTGAAGAGACAATTGACAGTTAGATATACTATGTAACAGAAAGGTGTATCGGAGAGGAAAAATCAAACGGTGATGGAAATGGCAAAGGCTATTCTAAAAGCTTTTTTGGACAAAAGTTATATATACGACAATTTACTTGATTAATAGATATACAACAAGGACCATGTGGAACAAAACACCAATAGAAGCTTGGGATGGGAGAAAACCATTGGTGAAGCACTTGAAAATATTCGTGCATGTTTGCTATGTTCAATTACCAAAAGAGAAGAGCCAAAAGCTTGATGAGGCTAGTGGAAAATTTATTTTCATTGGATATAGCTCACAATCTAATCTAATGGCTATAAACTATATAACTTGAAGTTTAAGAAAGTGATTGTTAGCCATGACGTGTTGTTTGATGAGAATGCTACACGGAATTGGGAAAATGAAGAAGTTGAAATAAATGTTGTTGTCCAAATAACTTTGCCTCAAAATATAACCCACGATAATGTCCAAAATAAAGAAAATGTAAGTCAACCAAGTTCATCTAGCTCTAGTTCATCGTCACCAAGCTCAACTCCAAAGAAAATGTAGGATTTTTTAGAATACGTGAACAGCATATTACTTCCGGTTCCAGCAGAGTCCTGAATCTTCCAGCTACTCCAGATTCCATCTTACCAAATGGTCATCTCCAGCTGTAGTTTTGCGGCTGTTAATTAGTTAGGTGATTAGTTTGTTAATTAGCCAATTAATTAGTTAATTACTCTAGCCATTTTCTCTACAAATACAAGACTTTGTATACCTCTTAGATCATTGGATTGTATTCTCCAATCCCTCATTTCATGGAGGTTTCTTTTCCTCCTTTCATGGAGTGTATTTCATTTTCTTCCTATCATGGAGTGTTTCTTTCATGGAACTTATTCTGATTCCATTGTATCTTGTTCTTCTCCATTTATGGAGTTTAATACATTGTTTCTCATTCAAAAATTTAACAATTTGAATGATGTTTATGCAATATGAAACTTTTGTGTGGTTGAACCCGAAATTTTTGAAGAAGCCATTAAGGAAGAATGTTGGGAAAAAGCAATGGAGGAAGAGATAAAAGTTACTGAGAAAAACAGAAGTTGGGAGCTAGTTGAAAGGCCAAAAAAGAAAGATGTGATACGAGTAAAATGGTTCGAGAAGGTGAAGCATAATTTGGATGGATCATTTAAGAGAAATAAAGCAAGATTAGTTGTGAAAAGGTATGCACAACAGCCCAGGATCAACTATGATAAAACTTTTGTATTAATTGCTAGTTTATATACCTTTTGTCCCCCACAGCTTGCACGTAGCAGCGGCGCTTTCAGGTGCTGCTGTTTTGTGTGAAATGCGACAATAGATCTTCGTGACGCAGTCGATTCCATGTGGCGAAGGGGCTCTCAAACACAGCTGCTACGTAGGAAGCACGATGACAGTGATCCTGAGAAGGCACACTGCAATATCAACTTTTCCATTGAGTCAGACAATAGAGAGTTCTTCGGGAAAATGGAAGCACGAACAATGAAGTGTTTTCTCAAATTTCTAACATTGTCCGATGATTTTTTGTTCTCCACCGACTGCAGTGAAATTTCGATAATTTGAGAGGTCCTACTTTCTATGTAGATTAGGGTTGGTTAGAATCCATTTACGCCAAAATTTGATTTGGGCATGTAGTATAAAATGGGTTGTTATTAAAGAATTAGGTTAAAACCTTTTTTTTTTTTTTTTCAAATTAATTGTAATTTGGGCTGAAATAATTTGGTTGGGCCAATGTAATTAGGCTAATTTTCATAATGGGCTGGATCATTCACTGGATCACTACAAATTAAATTTTGGCACATGGGCTGTTTTGATCACTTGATTGGACCCAATAAGGTGATTCATTTTCAATATGAATTAATTGTGATTGATTCCATTACATGTAACATAATTAATTTTGAGATTGAAAAATCTTCAATATAGGAGTTGTACACTTGAATCGATGATATCATGATGACGTTCTAAAGAATATCCAAATGATATTATTGGTGGCCAAAATTTAAAAGATACTAAAATTAATATTATATGAGATACAAAAATATATTAAATTTTGTAGAAGGGTCCCGGCTTAGCCGTAAATCACATTATTTAGGTAATCATCATTTTAAAGTAGTGCTGGGGTCTACTTGTGCATATTTCATGCATCATATACGAAAACATTTATCATATGTAAGCTCAATTTTAATACTATTATTTTATTTTAGAAAAAATGTCGAACCTTACACTGTCATCCATTCTAAGCAAAAACCAACTAGTATGAGATAATTATATTAACTGAAAATGTAACTTACTGATCGTTCTCAGTGCTAAGAAGCCTAAATTTGCACTAACCGAACCCTATCATAACGAACCGACTGTGGAGTCAGTGGTTGAACAAATGACTGCATATGAGAAGTGGGTTCAATCTAATGAGATGGCCAGTTGTTACATTATGGCCTCCAAGTCAAATGTGTTGAAGTAAAAATATCAGAACGTGGACACTGGAGCTCAGATTATGGAAAGTCTTCAGGAAATATTTGGTCACCAAGGTCGTCAGGCTAGATAGGTTGCCATTAGACTCATTATAAACAAGCGCATAAAACTAGGGATGCCCGTGCGAGATTATATACTAGCATTGATCGTTTAGTTTGAAATTTTTGAAGTTATAAACACTAAAATCAAATCAGAGTCGTAGGTTGACATGGCTTTTGAGACTCTTCCAAAGATATTCTTGCAATTCAAAGTTATTTATAACATGAACAAGCTTAATATGTCTTGAATCGAGCTAATGAAGGAGCACAGAAATGTAGAGGCTATTCTAAAAAGTTAAAATGGTGAAGCCCATGTTTCTTTTGATTGACCATTCTCTTCTAAGCCAAAAGGCAAACATGGTACTAAAAGGAAGAAGTCAAACAAGAAGGGCATACAGCAACATGCCAAGAAAGCAAGTACGGATGAAAATTCTAAAGGAAAATGCTTTCACTATAGATAGATGGGTTATTGGAAGATGAACTATTTGGAATACCTAGCTTCCAAAAAGCCAAGTAATTGTATGTTATCCTACATTGAGTCCTATTGAGTGTTTGATTCTATAGATAGTTGGATAATAGATTTTGGAACCACTAATCATATTTGCAATTCTTTGCAGGAGTTCCAAGTAACCAAAGAGCTCAATCAAGAAGAGTACACTCTTAGAGGCTATAGTGGAGAGTTGGTGCCTGCTAGAGCCATGGGATCTATTTTTCTTACTTTTGAGCATAAAAACATTTACATTTAGAATTTTATTGTTTTGTTCTAGATATTAAATTTAATTTATGAAGCTTATTTATTTGAATATGAATATTAAGTTTTTTATGTGCAGTTTGTGCTAGATATTAAAAATAGAACAAATCTCTTATTTATCATGGACAATTGGTTAAAATTTGTATGTTTTAAACTATGTTGTTGGCTCTATAAATAATGTCAATGCTTCTAACAAACGTGTGAGATTTGTGTCCCACTAATGAGACTTAACTGTGGCACCTTAAACTTGATCATATATACCTTAATAGAATCGAAAGACTGGTAAAAGATGGCCCTTTGAGTGAAATAAAGATGGAATCTCTTCTGATATGTAAATCCTATTTAGAAGGCAAATTACCAAGTGACATTTTACCTTGAATAGCCATAGGGCTAAAGAAGTCTAAGAATTACTGCACTATGAGGTATGTGGACTAATTAGTGTCTAAGCTAGAGGTAGGTATGAATACTTCATCACTTTCATTGATGATTACTCATTATACAGCTATGTATACTTGATCTAAAGCCCTTGAAAAGTTCAAAGAATTTAGGACTAAAGTATAAAAGCAATTATATAAAACCATTAAAACACTTCAATCAGATCGAGGTAGATAGTATCTATCCCATGACTTTAGAACATACTTGTTAGAGAATGAGATTCTATCCTAACTTATTACACCACGCACACCCCAACATAATGGTATCTAAGAAAGGAGTAATAGGACATTGTTGAACATGGTCAAATCTATGCTAAGCTTAACAAGTCTTACAACATCTTTCTAGGTATGTGCTCTACAAACTGCAATATACATATTGAATATGATTCCATCTAAGTCTGTTGCTAAGATATCCTTGGTATTGTGAAATGGGCATAAGCCTAATCTAATACATATTTAGATATCGAGACGTCTGACAACCTACTGAAGAGAAGGATAGATAAGATGGAATCAAGATTAGAATCATGCATATTTGTAGGAGATCCTAAAGGAACAAGAGAATATTACTTTTATAGTCATCAAGACAAGAAGGTATTTATGAGTACAAATGCAACTTTATTATAGGACAAGTAAATAGAAAAGCATAAACCATGAGCAAGGTTCTTTTGGATAAAATGAGAAGAAACATTCTAAACTCATCTGGTCTAGAGATCCACTGAACCTGCTCAAGAGAAATTCACGCCTTCTTCATCGATAGTCTCTATGCATAGTGAGAGATAAATAGAGGTCTCACCTATAATACCTACTGAATTATCTAGACAAAAAGTGAAAGAGGATGAAATCCCAACTATTTTATCACCACATGGTGATGATGCAAGAGAAGAAGTGATAAAACAATTACATATTCCTATCAACCAAGAAACTCAACAACTTCGATGTAGTGAGAGAACCACTCGATTACCATCTAGATACTTACTCTATGGAGAGTCTGTGGAGAGTCTTTCTAGGCAATCTCTACTAAGCAAGAATATGATCCTATCTCATTCAAAGAATCTATGGAGAATACATATGCTGACCATTAGAGGAGTGCTATGGATTCAAAAATGAAATCCATGTACACTAATTCAATTTGTAATCTTGTGGATGTGCCAAATGGGATAAAACCCGTAGAATGCAAATGGGTCTACAAGAGGAAAAGAGGAGAAGATAAAAATGTGGAGACCTTTAAAGCTAGACTGGTTGCTAAGGTTTTACCTAATAAGAAGGCATTGATTATGAATAAAACTTCTTACTTGTGGCTATGCTTAAGTCTGTAAGAATCTTTTTATCCATTGCAGCTCAATTTGATTATATGCAACTAGAAGATTTTATCTAAAAAGGTTAAGGGCATAATACATGCAAATTGAAGATGCCTATTTATGGACTAAAGCAGGTGTCTAGGCCATGGAACATCATGTTTGATCAAATGAGTAAGATGTGGTTTTGATGAGACCTTGATGAGCCTTGTATCTATAAGCATATTAAAGACAACAAGGTCATTTTTCTCATTGATTGTTGATGATATTTTGCTTATTGGGAATAATATTGGAGCATTGACATCGATCAAAAACTCGTTGGTTCCATCTCAGTTTGATATGAAAGACTTGGAAGATGTCAATTATGTTCTTTGTATCTAGATCCTTCCAAATAGGAAGAATAGGAAAATTATCTCTTTCAAGCTTCATATATAGATAAAATACTGGCTAGATTTCCTAAGCAAAATTCCAAGAAAGGTCAAATGCCTTTTAGACATGGAATTTACTTGTTACGGGACCATAGCCCTAAAATTCCTGGTGAAATGAAATACACAAAATGGGTTCCTTACGGATTACTTGTAGGAAGTCTTATTTAGGCAATGTTATGTACACGACTTGACATTTGTTATGCTATTGGAAAAGTCAGTAGATAATAATCAAACCAGGACCTGAGTGTTGGATTGTGGTTAAGAATATACTCAAGTATCTTCTTAGAACTAGAGATTATACGCTAGTTTATTCAATTCTAGATTTAGTTTCTAATATTTATACTGATTCTTATTTTCAAGCTGATAGGGACTTTTGCAAGTTTACATCAGGATCAGTGAGGTGTCAAGCAATCTTGTATTGCTAACTCTAATATAGAGGCTAAGTGTGTCGCAGTTTGTGAAGCGGCCAAAAAGCAGCTTGACTAAATAAGTTTTTGCTT
>NW_019245203.1:50928-53596 GCF_002742605.1 Olea europaea var. sylvestris | reverse complement strand
AAAAAAAAAAGAGTTCTTTTGGGATTGTGATACTTCCTAATCAAATTCATAATATAAATGATGCTTACATTAGGGTTTAATTAAGTATCATCATAGTTAATTTCCGTGCTCACACACAAAAGAAATCTCCACAGTTTTGACTTTTTGAAGATCAAATGAACTTTTGTAAAGAACGCTAAGTGTAATTTCTAAAACACCTATGTGTTTATTAGTGTTCTATAATTATTTTATTCTTGTCGTTACACAATTTTATGAAATCGTTATATTTTTCCAACACCTTCCTCTTATGATCTTCTCCACTTTTTCAATCTATACCACTCAATATGAAAGTGGTTACACCTTGGCTAACCTCCGGCAATCTTTTTGTGCAACTGTCTCCTTGCACAACTTTCTATCTAGACTGATCCATAGACAAAGCCCTCTTGTGGAACAATCCATCCAACAGGCTTCTAGTTTATGCCAACTTTGATTACTTTTTCCTGAACCTCATTGCTATCATGCATGCTAGGCTTAGTTACATGTGGTGTTGACTGGACAAGTTCCTCCAAATAATTCTTTATTTTCTTTTAGTATCAATGATATTATTATATTTTTATATTATCCAGTGAACATCTGTTTGTGTTGTGATTTTACTAAGTTTTGACTTCCTACCTTGAATTTTTCTTGTCATGCTGTTTTCATTGATAGCTCGATATCGATGTGTATGATAAACTCAAAGTTAAAGGCAAATGATTTTTCATCTCCAATCTTATTCAACATGCATACATACAATGCAGGTGCAGAAATGTCGACAATTCTACCACACAACTACTAAAATTCCACCTAGCCCTACAAGTGTTTCTTTAGGATCTTCATTTTCTCTTTTCTCTAGGTTCGCATTTTCATAAGAGGAAAAACCAATGCCCAAAAGTTTTTAGATAAAATGTGAAATTCAGATGCAACGAGATTCATCATTTTCCATAAAGGAATTTACAATCAAAATTTTTTTTTTCAACAAAATGAAGTGTACACACAATGAAACATGTATTATTATATATAGACAAACAATAGAAGGAAATGAAATACAATAGAAGAAAATGATAAATAGTTATGAATGAAGACACCATGGTGAAGTTTCCCTTTAAGTTAGAGAATGATACGTTCAAGATTTGAGGTTGAACGGGTAGCGAAAGATGTATCAAGCCTTGTCAAGGATAATTATTGCATGATACCTGTTACACCTATAAATTACGTAACATGCTCAGACAGAGGAGATCTTATATATGTCGACGTAGTATCAACTATTCAATTGGATTAGACTTATTTAATCAAGCAACTTTGTCGTGGACTCCATTTTTATTTTACTATATATATGTGATTCATTTCAAAATTGAGGCAAGAATCCCTAACCCTAGTCAAATTCCTTGTCCCTCTCTTGCACTTATATTATCTTCCGTTCGATCGTAGACTTGATCATCAGAGTACAAATGGTCACGAGCTTTTCTCGACTTGTGGCCTTTATCTCCTAATGGGTTATTCAGTGTGCAGGTGATGTCTTCATAGAGAGGAGGTGGCCAAATTTTTGTTGGTACATTTTTTAGGTCAACAAATTGGTGTCGCCTGTGGGAAATCAATACGGTTAACCATGAGAGCAACACGTGAGAAAAAGCCGACCAAATATTCTCCAAGTAAAGAAAATGGATCTACTAGTCTAAGATCTAGAGATTTTCCTTGAAAAATGAAAAGAGTTTTTTGGTTAGGGGTTGAAGAAACCACAATCAAAATGGGTTCCTGTGTGAAAATCTGAAAATAAAAATGGTTGGAAAATATTGATTGGAAGAGCTTAATGGAAAACACTTTTATTAGGCACATTTTTTAGATATGAAAAAATAGAATAGAGCTAGAAAAATCTAGCAACGCCATCAAGAAGCATAAGTCTTCGGCCTCTTTCGAGTGAGATGCTACGTAAAACACAACTCTCTTAACATCTGATCCGTGGTTGTGGTATCAAGCTTATGTGTCCCACTTTTCTGATTTTTCTTGAGAAGTAGAGTTGAATATGATTGAACGACTTAGCAAAAAAGGTACAATGGGATTTCTCAACATCAATATGCAACAAAGAATTCTTAGCCTAGTTTAATGTACCCAAATCCAAGGTGTTTGCTATAATGCCTAAACTAACTCTTCTTTGCAATGAAAGAATAGCCAAGTCTCTAACTACAACCTTTGAGGCATTGATGCACCTACTTCATGCTTTAACTATTAGGGATATACCAAAAATAGCAATAACAGCCACCTGGATATTAATAAAGAAAGTTAGATTTTTTCTCTGTGTAAGCTAAATTGATGAGATCCAAGGAAGGCAACCAGCTATCAAGAATTTGATGTATGTTAAGAAGAGGCTAAGGGCAAGTTCGAGATCAAAATAGAGTCAACGAGGCCATGCAATCACTTGCTCAATTTACAGAGTCCAAAAGGGTGATGTTAACACTCCAAAGACCAAGTTCCATGTTGAGCGTTGGAGCAGAGATAAGTTGGGATGCATTTGAATCACTAACTTAAATTTAGAGGCAAAACGGACTACTATGCAACTGCATAGCGGAAACCTGGGTTCGGCCACATGTAACCATGCAGAGAATCCAACAGAAGAGTTGGAATGATCTATGTGACCACATAGTACAAATTGGAG
>NW_019245203.1:34089-49403 GCF_002742605.1 Olea europaea var. sylvestris | reverse complement strand
CTGGGTTCGGCCACATGTAACCATGCAGAGAATCCAACAGAAGAGTTGGAATGATCTATGTGACCACATAGTACAAATTGGAGATGCGAATTTTTCAAATTTCACGTAATCTCCTATTTTTGTTAAAACTCTATTTTATAGTATCTTTTGGTATTTTTAACTTAAATTACAATTCTACTATGGTTTTTATGAGTTTTCTTTAAATATGATTCATTCTTTTCATTGTAAAACAACATAGTTTTTTAGAGATATAATTGCGAGGCATATTTGCTTTCGTCTTGTTCCTCATTGAATTAATTTTTGAACTTATAAAGGATTAATTTCTTTTGACGTTCAAAAATTCAAGTAAGGTTCGTAAATTTTGTGATCACAGTGTCAAGATATTATCTATGATTGTCTTGGTTCTTCGATTCAATAATTTATCGAGTCAAGCATTTTCCAAACATTGATTCTTAGCTTTCTTAGATTTAATCTAATCTGTCGTGAGTTCTGCAGTTTCAATTGCTACATAGGTTCGCATCTTTCAGTATCAGAGCTTGAGTTCCAAAAATCAAGGTTATATCATTTATTTTTTGTTTAAAATTTTCATTCTCGTTCTTCATTTTCTTCATCTTTTAAGTTATTCAATCCAACTAAAGTTCTAAAGAAGTTCAGAAGTTGTTTGTGCGTTAAATTGGTGCCTAAATCAATTTCTTTTTTGAATTTTTGGGCTCTTTGTTGAATTCTCCTGTGTCTGATTAAAAAAACTCTGACAATTATAAAAAAAATAAAAATTTTAAGAAAATGAAGTTCCAAAGTCAAAAAATGCCCAATTCAAAATCAAGAAAACATCTTCTTGAATTTATCCTTAGTATTTCATTCAAGTATCAATTCCTACTTCTTGAGTTATTCTAGAGTCAAAATTTTCCTTACTCAATTTCTTTGTTTGAACTCCACAAGGATTGAAAACTGATTGAGATCGAATTAATTCTTTGAATCACCTACAAGGAAGCATTGAGTGAAAAAAGGTAGAGCGGTGAGACTAATAGAGGGTAAAAGCTAGGTTGCATAATACACAAGTGTCTACACATGAGACAAATATTATTCTAGATTTAGGATGTTGGATAGATACGATTCTACTTCAAGCGAGAAGAATAATCAAGTCATCATGATGGAAGAGATGATATGGTAATTTGAGAGGCTTTTCGGAGATATGAGAGATAGATTGGATAGGCAAGAGTACTGTTTACCTGAGACTGTCCCTTGGCTCGTAGGTCCTGACACAAGGTTAGAATTCTAGCTCTTCCAGAGTGGTATCTCACTGATGGCTCGAGTCCCCCCCGGAAGGAGGCCTGTACAAGAATATTCACCTATTGTCCATCAACTACGCCTTTTGGTCTGATCTTAGGCCCTGACTCAACCTCCGTGGAATCTTTAGCACAATTCATATATTTGAAAGAAATTCAGAATTGAATAGATGCATCTAGGGAGAATTCGCTGTATAGAGAGGTAAGACACATTGCTTGCTAATATACATAGGGGACAATATAGAAGAGTTCCTAATGCGATGAGGCATGGTAGATGTGAACCTAGGATGTAAATTGGAGTTGGAAAATGAGATTTGTAGTGGGGTTGATGATGATGCGTTGATGGAGACAACAATAGGAAGGATGAGAAATAGAAGAGATAGGCTTGATCGGAGGGCTAGAAATTATATGGGAAATGGCTCTGTTAGGAATATGGGCAATATTAAAATGATCATTCCATCATTCAAGGGAAAGAGAGACCCGAAGGCATATTTGGAGTGGGAAAATAAGATAGAGCTTATATTTGATTTCATAACTACTTGGAAGAGAAAAAGGTAAAACTTGCTGTCATTGAGTTTACTGATTATGCTGTTATTTTTATGGGATCAAATAATAACCTCTAGGAGGAAAAATCATGAGCGGCCGATTGAAACATGGAGAGAATTGAAGGGTATCATGAGGAAGAGGTTCGTCCCTTATCACTACTATAGGGATCTTTACCAAAAATAACAGAGGCTCTATCAGGGATCTAGGAGTGTGGAGAATTATCACAAAGAGATGGAGATTGCCATGATTAAAGCGAATGTTGAGGAGGATTGGGAGGTCGCCATGGTCTGATTTTTGAATGGTTTAAATAGGAAGATAGCTAATACGGTAGAACTACAAAATTATGTTGCAACACCCTGATCCGCATGGATCGAAATGTCACTATTTACTGTAATTTAGTCTTAAATTTGTTTAACTTGTATTCAGGGGAAGGTATAAAGAATTAATTTTATTTTTATAATTTAATACTAAAAGAAAGAAATTTCCAAAAAAATTGAATTCATTCATACCGTATATGCACTTTATATGTTGGATTCATGCATACCATATATGCAACATACCGTATTTGTATTATACCGTATATGCATGTAATCACTATTGACGTGAAATTTTGCAAAACTTTAAAAGTAATATTGTTGTTTCAATTTTTATCTCAAACAGTAATTATCAAAATAAATTTGCTTGCATAGCTATCGACATCGAAACTTCATCAAATTTTAGTTAAAATAGGAAGCTCCTATAATATGACATAGTCAAAATTAGTTTCCGTCGGCATTATATAAGATATTAAAATATTTTTCAAAACCTAACAGCGACCTAATTGAAAGGTAAACCGGTGCAGCTCACTTAAAATGACATACAAAATTCCACAGACGTCAAAACCACATGATTTCAAATTTATTCAGTAGTTAATCCATGAACTATCAAATCCAATTGGTTTCATCCAAAAATTCCAAGTAATGGTAGAGTTATGAATTTTTGAAGTCAAGGTAGAAGCTGGAAAAACAGAGACTCTACCTAGTGTAGTTTACTTTATGCAACATATAAAATTCTACCGACATCAAATTGACATGACTCTAAGTTCATTTAATATCTAACTTATGAGACTATCCAATGCCACTGGTTTTGTATAAAAATGCCAAGTAAAGAAGGAGATATGAATTTTTAAAAATGAGGTAGAATATGAATTTTTTTTAAAGAGACGCAAAATTTTAAATCGCTAACATATTTTTTGTAAATAGTGATTTATAAATTCATTCATATGACACATATCTACTTTCAAATATAATTTATTCACAAAGAATATTAGTAGAATAGATCCACACACGACATCCATAAGAATCTAATTTAAAGAAAACGTAAACATTTTATAATCAACTAAAGATATTAAATCACCGATTTCTCCATGACATGCTGCATCATCCTTTACCATCATCCACGTCCCAAAGAAAATCCATTCAACCTGTAGGAATGAAATTAACTCATAAGTTTGACACTCAATAAATATCATTGGTGTATTTCGTTGTCAAATTAAAAATTTTGAACTATAGATTCATACCATCGCACGTAGATGGATTTAAGGGAAAATTCAATTACTATAGCTTTATCATAACACGTAGAGCTGAAAAAATTCAAACTGCTGTAGTGCCGAAGCACTGAACTCGAAGGTACCATTTCATTCAAACATTTGTCGAAAATCATAATTTGAAAATGAAATAAACACTTGCACCTCTATCTACCATAAATTTTCTTGGATGTCAAAGAACAAAATGTGTAGAAAGCCTTTCTTCTTCTCATCCTTGTTATTCCCTTAGCTTAAATTGACATGAAATACATTTTTTTGAGAGAAAATAAGAGAAAATTCAGATTTGAGAAGGGGTGTAGTGAAAAAGTGACATTCCACCTCTTGTAACCTTTCTTTTTATAAAAAACTAAGTGGGGGAGTTGTATTATCATTAAATTTATTAAATTTGATCTTTAACTAAGAATTTGAAAAGTCTCTAAGTCATAAAAAATAATTCATATAAAAGTTTTATAAAAAATCTACATTGTGATTCGAACTTGGGTTGCCTATATGAAATTCCATATAGATGACTATGGTGGCAACCTAATTATTCATTAAATTTTTGTAATCAAATTTACTTAAACTAAATCTCTTAAATTGTTGGGCTTTTAATTAACTTATAGCTTGGGCTTTCAAAATCTTAAATGTGTTGAGCTTCTATAGCTCGTTTTTTTAAATGGGCTAGACTTATGGTGTTAGATCATCACAATATAATAGCATAATTTCATTTTATTTCTCGGGCTTCTACATACGTGGAGTTGGAAGACATGCTGTATGTAGCTATGAAGGTGGAGCAACAGTTGAAGAGGAATGAAGGTGATGTAAGATGATAATAGAAATGAGAAGATAATAGAGGTGATGTGGCTATTTCGAGTAATAAGATCAGATCACCAAGGAAAATGAAGAAGTTGCTTGCGAAGCTACACCCAAATTGGATTCCCAACCTCCTAGGAATCGGGATATCAAATACTTTAGGTGCTTGGGATTGGAGAACATTGCTTCCCAATGTCTAAACAAAAGGCCAATGATCTTGCGTGATAATAGAGAATTAGTGGGTAATGGTGATGGAGAACTTGTAGTGATGCGTGCTCTCATCGTACAAATCAAAGTGAATGATAAGGAGCAGTAACAAAGGAGACACATACAACTATGACATGGTAAAGTATCAATACCCCATACATAGGTTAGATGATGGTCTAGCATGTAAGAATAGTTTTTCACATGGGACATGTCATAGGCATTCATAAGCAATCATTTACTAGTTTATGATATTCTAGTATGTTGCGAAAATTAAAATTGAGCATGATAGACAATTGGGGTGTATTGCTAGTGATTTTAAGCATGATGATCTATATTTCAATCCTGAAGTCCTTAACTGTTTTGGTTCGAATTTTTGGAATACGTTATGAACTAATTTAGTATCCTTTACTACTTCTACTATACAATTTGATATGGTTTATGGTTTAAATCAGCTAACTTTGTTTGGTTTAGTTCCTTTAACTATTATTGTAAGTGGTAGTTTAGATAAAAAGTAGGGGATAGCATTATATGCATCTTAAGGTAGCAAACAAAAAAGGCATAAAGTATTCAAACCAGGTGATTGTTTTAGGTTCTTAGGCAAAAGGGCGTGTTCAAATGCAAAGAAGGTAGAGGTTTCATCCTAGATGAGATGAACCATTCCACGTCATTGTAAGGATTGAAAGCAATGGCTACAATTTTGATCTTCCAAGTAAGTTTGTGATAATTTGCATTTTTGATGTTTCTTATCTTGCTCTCTTTGATGTTGGTACAGATTTGAGGTTGAATCATTTTGAAGAAGGAGGGAATGATAGGATCTAAGGAAAGCAACCAATATCAAGAGTTCAATGTATGTTTAAAAGAGGCTAAAGGCAAGTTCAAGATCAAAGAGTCAAAGAAGCCATGCAATCACTTGCTCAATTTATGGAGTACAAGATGGTGACATTACCAAACTAAAGACAAAGTTTCATGTTGGCTGTAGGAGTGAAAACAAGTTGGGATGCATTTGAATCAAGAACTCAAACTTGGAGGCAAAATGGACTACTATGAGATGATATGTAACTATGCAGAGAATCCAGCTGAATAATTGGAATGATCTATGCGACCATATAGTGCAAATCAGAGACTCAAATTCTTTAAATTTTGCGTAATCTTCTATTTTTGTTAAAACTCTATTTTATAGTATCTTTTAGTGTTTTTAGACTTAAATTCCATTTCAGCTAGGATTTTTATGAGTTCCTTATAAGTAGGACTCATTATATCATTGTAAAACAACACAATTTTGATAGATATAATTGCGAGGCATATTTGCGTTCTACTCATTATTCATTGAATTAATTTTTGAACTTATCAATGATTAATTTCTTGTGGCATTCAACAATTCAAGTAAGATTCATAGATTTTCTGATCAAAGGGTCAAAATATTGTTTGCGATTGTCTTCGTTCTTTAGTTTAATAATTTATAGGGTCGACCTTTTTTCAATTCAAGTTGATTCTAGGCTTTCTTGGATTTGATATAATATGTCGTAGCTTCCGTATTTTCAATTGCTATATGGGTTCGCATTGTAAATACTTGACGAAATGCTCCAATCAAACTTCTTACTCTCATTCCCTTTGTCCTTCTAGCGCTACAATGGCATGTACCCGCACTAGTGACAACACCACAATGACTGTCAGTGCATTGACACAATTCTATGCTCATTAATTAGTGATGGGTATAAGACTGACTTTGGCATGCCTTTTAAATGGAGTGGGCTGTCAATTTTAGCCTTTTATAGAATTTTTGCTGTCTATATAATAGGCTTTTTTGCATAATAAACGGTACTTTTTCTTGCTTTTCCTTTAATTCAAATCTATTGACATATCTCGGTCGAGTCAGCCCATTTGATTGCATGGACCTTTTTGGTGGACTGTGGCCCAACGAGTTCATATTTAAAAGAGACATTTTAGGTCATGCATAATTGATCTCAAATTTATTTTACATGGCTTGTTCGAAAACTCTCCCAATGAAATTGGAGAGTGGCAGTAATCAAGACTGAGGAAGACGATAATATGTTTGGAATAGTGTGAGGAGGGAATTTTTTTTTTTTTTTTTTTTTTTTTTTTTTGAGGACAAAATGGAGGAAGATACTATCAGAATATGAGTCAATAACAATCGAAATTTATTGGAGGACTAGAGACGAATTATTTCCAATTATTATCAAATTAGAATAGTAATCTACCGACAAAATAAAAAATGAAATTGTTTCATAGACAAAATTCGTTGGTATTCCATCCATGGAAAGAAGAAAATAATCCAATGGATCATTCTATTGATAATTTGTGACACGTGTTTTTACAGAAAATACCACTGACTGGTAGTTACCAACACATTAGATAGTGCTTTTAGTAAATTATCGATCAAACTTTCACTTGCGAATTTTCGTCAGTTACAGAAATTAAGGTATCAGCAATGGGTCCACTACCCCTCTTAGAAGTTTTCCTCTTCAATAAATAACAAACATAAGATAAATTATACTTAAAAGTACATTCCAAATAGATTGAAACATAGGTTAGATTAGTGTTCTTGTACCAATGATACTAGATAACATTACTTTTTAGGATAATAATAGTTGTACATCTAAAAGTTTAGAGTAATAAATTCATAATCGAGGACTGCAGTAATTATCCTATATATTGAGGCATTAATTTATTATTGGAAGCAACAAAGTTATAGAAAATTGATGTCTCAAATACCAATCTGCAACATATGATGCCAAATAGAAAGATTACTGTAGTTGCTGACTACAAATAGCATTATTCTATAATTTAAATTGTGGTGAATTAAAGTAGATAAAGACCAAAAAAATGACGAGTAACTGCAATTGACATCTTTAACGAGAATTTATGATAGTAAGTATATTTTATAAAACGAAATAGCCGTTGACGTTATAAACAACTAAAACTAAAAAAAATTTATCCTTTTTTTTTTTTTTTTTTTTTTTTTCTTTTTAACAGTCCTTGTAAGCTTTAGATTTCGACCTGTACAGTGCATTCTTTTCAGTTGAACCTTTTTTCCCCTTTGAAATTGTTGCAAGCAATGCTGTTTTCGTTTCAATTTCTGAAACTTTTGAATTGCACTTTAATTATGTTCAACCATCTTTTTCCAGAATTTCATAATATGAAGGGGACAACAACTAAGCAATGCATGAATGATTCATTAAAAGTAGACTTACAACAAATTCCTTCAATTAAATGTCAAAAAGTAAAAGGGACCACACCATTGCATTTTAAAATTGTCAACAGATACCAAAATGTCCCTCTAAATAATTTCAGGAAATTTCTCTCACACAGTACTTTTGAGCTTGTAAATGATGTCTATTTATTGTAAATTTTGACAGATATATCTTCTCTTTTCAAAAGTTTATCCAAATTCTTTATCTTCCTTTTAGCTCGAATTTGAAATAAAATGGCAATGTCGTCAAAGCAAGCAAAGTTGAAAAGAATTTCTATATCTCGTTGAGGAGCGAGAATATCTAATAAAGAATTTTAGGCAAGAGATTATTTTACTTTTCTTGCCAAACTTTATTTCAGTCCAACAAATAAACTAGTTAGAAAATTCTCCAAAATAAATTTGCCATCAGAAAAACATTCAAGTGGCCCCCAAGACTGACTGATCATACCAGAAGTATTACATGTATAGGACTACTTCAACCATTGAAAAACATAAGGAACTTGTGTACTTGTTTAATTTTATTAGCTATTGAATGAAACTAAAATACAACTGAAAATGTTGTAATCTATTCCTTAAAGGCCTTGGCTTTTGGCGGCCTTAATCTCTCAAATTCAAATCACAATGTCCTGGTGCAAGTAAAGTTGTTACTACTTATTTTGTGTCAAGAATAAGCACAATTACACAAGTCACAAGACGTTAGTAACTGTACATCCTCTGCTTATTATGGCGCCTTTTGTACTAGAAAATTTGCTGGCTCATATTTTGCTGCATATCCCAACTTAGATGTATTGTACTTTCTGTAAACCCCGGAAAGTTTCCCATTCGCAGCCTGGTGGAAACCAACGATCAATCTTGAGCATTCCCTGGTCGATGATTACAAACAATGAGCCTTAAAATCCTGTGATCATGTTTAATCAGTATATATATTTTGACTCACATTAGTTCATCTTCTGTGTAGCTTGTATGCCATTCGCATGTCTTACACCATTGTCCAACACCATAAAGCGTACATTGAGCTGTATATATCGCAGCAGCAGCCAAAAATGAAGGCGAATATTTGAGCATTTCATACTCCAACAAGCAAAGCTCCATCAAGTAGAAAGACTCAAGCTCAAGCTAACAGCAAAAAAACACTTTTTTAGGTAATTTCGCCATTAACACATTAACGACATGTTTGGTACAAAGTATTGTGTGATAGGTGAAGACTTGTACAACTGACCTTCCTATCCGACTGAGCAGCCTTGAGAAATCTTCTCATAAAAACGTGCACAGTTGGAAGAGACATTGTAAATTGCAATGTGTGGAGCATCAACCACTCCATTTGAAGGACTTCTTGTCTTGTGTAAGCTTTGTCCGATATAAATATCAAATCATCTATGACTGGAACAAAAACTTCCTCATATTTCGAGGCTAAAAGCATAGCAACCAAACCAACAAGCTGCAGCTTCTTTCTCCCTACACTTTGCTTTGCTAAAAATCTGTCTATTAAGTTTACAGTTAGAAACAATGTTTCATCCCTAAGGTCGAATTTGTGGTGTACCTGTTGATTATGATTCCGAAAAAGAAAAATCGATCACGAGATTCCACATAATTGATTGTAATCTGGCGAAACACAACATATTATAAGAAGGAATATTAGGTATACCTCAATGAGCCAGTCAATTAGAATAGCCCTCATCCTCTCATTTATGTCATATTGTTTTACCATATAACCTGGCGAAACACAGCTACAATTCTGCAGAATTTCAAAAATATTTCATTCCAAATAAATAGTGGTGAAAAGTGGCTCGTGAGATCTATCATAAAACATCAAATGTTGAAAAAAAATCGAGGATAAAATGTCGATTCTTGCTAATATTTATTTCTATGTAACCTATAATGTATGCTACTATATACCTAAAACTAATAATTAATTTGTTTTTGTATTGGATCTATGGATTGTTACCTCCATTTTCTTGTAGTATGCATATAGATCTTCAACATAGTCAACAACTGCAAGGGAATTTTTTGCATCACAACTATCAATATCCATAATAGTCTCTTCAAATATGTCTTCCATTTGATCTTTTTCGGTAATCTCAGTTTCTGATTGTTCCGGAGACATGGACACTGGTTGATCCTCTACGTCTGTTAGAGGGATATCCTCCCATATGGTGAACTCATTGACCGTTGTCTTTGGTTTCTTTGCATCCTGTTCAAAATCTACAAATTAACTCTTCAACTTTGCAGCTAATAATACATTTAAATTTCAACGTTTTCTTGAGAAAGAGAGTTGATACCTCTTGACAGGTTTCGTGAGAGAGTGCCATTTGTGAGGCATTTTTCCTTTATAAATCAAGAAATTGACATTAGCAAAAGTGGAAGATAGAATGTAAAGCAAGAAAGTAAAGGGCGATATTCTGACCTTGGAATTGGAGGATTTGGATCAGAATCTCCAGTTTTTCTGAGTTTCAAATGGCAATTACCCATCAAATTCTTACTCAAAAATATACTAAAAACACTAAAACATACACTAAATATGTTTAAATAGGAGAGATGAAACTTACTCTGATAAAATCCTCTTGTTAACAACACAGGGAAATGGATTAGCTCCCACTATTTTCTGATTCAGCACACTTAAAGCTCTTCTGTTAGGTCCCAACTCCATTCCAAATTTCCTGCTATCCATTTCTGGTCCACGAATTTTTTCATAAACGAAACCATTTTAGATTCTGAGTTTTCTACTCAAAAACCAAAATTTAAAATAAAATAAAATGAAAATGAAAATGACTTCTGGTCCACGAATTTTTTCATAAACGAAACCATTTTAGATTCTGAGTTTTCTACTCAAAAACCAAAATTTAAAATAAAATAAAATGAAAATGAAAATGACAAACACGGTAAATGTTACCTTGTGTATTTGTGGGTTTAATCTGAGTAGAATTGCTCTGATTAAATAAAACCATTTTGAATTTGTTTTTATCAGAAGCACTGATTAAGTAAATGAAAAGAAAAATCTTCAAAACAAGCCCAGGATGTAGATGACCATCTACACAAGTATGAAGAGGAAAGAAGTAGTAGTAGGTAGAGCCAGTATTTGTTGATTTATTTTTGTATATATTTGGAATACAACGGCTAGCACAATGCCCTTAGAACATGGCTATGGTAAAGACTTTTTTACAACGGTCACCTGTGTCTCGGGCCATGTGATAACGCTTTCAAACTACTGGTATTATTCTAGTTGATATTCGCACCTTTTTTGGGCTCACACTGACACTTGCGCTCTAGTCCACCTTCATCTTTCCTTATTGAGTTAAGCCATTTTACGAGAAAATGTTGCCAGATTCCTAAAAGTTGAATCCCAACCTTAAGGGCCCCTACCGACCCTACACTGGACCATCGTGGAGGAGGTAAATCGCAGGATGTGCCTTCCAGGAGCCAGGGTGGAGAGCATATGGATAGGCCAAGGCTGTTAACCCATATGATAACTCCCGCTTAGGCTATGGTAAAGACTTTTTTACAACGGTCACCTGTGTCTCGGGCCATGTGATAACGCTTTCAAACTACTGGTATTATTCTAGTCGATATTCGCACCTTTTTTGGGCTCACACTGACACTTGCGCTCTAGTCCACCTTCATCTTTCCTTATTGAGTTAAGCCATTTTACGAGAAAATGTTGCCAGATTCCTAAAAGTTGAACTCCAACCTTAAGGGTCCCTACCGACCCTACACTGGGCCATCGTGGAGGAGGTAAATCGCAGGATGTGCCTTCCAGGAGCCAGGGTGGAGAGCATATGGATAGGCCAAGGCTGTTAACCCATATGGTAACTCCCGCTTGCAACAAAGTCAATTCCACCTTGCGGGGAATCGAACTCTGCACACTGCCGCGCTGAGCCCTATCCGCCCTCCCCTTTGCCATTGGGAGATATGCCCTGGGGGCAATGTTGCCAGATTCCTTGACAGATGACTTGTTGGCAAAGTATGCTTAAATGTAGAAATTGGCTGTTTTTTAAACAGTCTAACAATAAAATGTCATGTGACATTATATCAAAAAATTTGGCAAAAGATTCTGGCAATATAGCAAGGTTTTTCCTCATTTCGTCCTGGCCTTGGAGATAACCACAGGAAGCCATCTGGATGTAATATGCCAGGTTATAAAAAAGCTCTATTAATGTCTTCATATATTGCAAGAACAATTTGCGGTACTACACCAAAAATGGTTATTTGCAATACATAAAAGGTAACATTCGATAGCTAAGTGTTGCTAAAAGGTCTACCGCAACATTTTAATGAGTGAATGTTGCTATTGGTTAACAAAATTGAGCTTTGACGACATTTTTTAAATGGATGATTTTTGTTGACCCCAAAAAGTGTTGCCAAAAGATGCCGGTCCCACCCGCGCACACGTGGGCGAATGTCAAACACACTAAGACACTTGGACGGTCTAAAACGAGCGGTTTAGAGAGCGTGAGAGTAGCCCAACGACACGGGACGGTGACGTTTGGAATCCGGCGGGTTGTTCGTGATCCGATTGTACAATAATTACCAACCGGTGTTCGTGAATGTATATGTAAATGTGTATAAACTCGATTTGTGTATTGCTAGTAAATGAGAGAGAGTTAAGTAAAGTGTAGTTCCTTGTATCGATTCTTGCATTAGTCTTTTAATGTTACACAATGGAAGTATTTATAGTAGTACACGTGAAATGGGAGCCCTTGGATGAGGTGGCACGTGGCCTCATCTCTCTGATTTAAACATCTTATCAGGCATGAGGTTTGACTTGCTAGCTTGCAGCGTATTTATTGCTTGTGTAGAGCCCCCATACTAGTCACAAGACTTGACCTTTATACTTATGACAAACGTTTCATCAATCATTCGAATAAGATCTTTATGCAGACGATCTCTTAAGAGAAGTGAACATGGAGGACACTCCCTTGTGGTTCGGAGGCTCCTGCATCAGCTTCTGGGCTTCGACCATTTCACACAATACTTCAGCTTGAGGGCTTCAGCTATCTTCAACTATTTTCAGCATCATGACTTCGATTCATGGGCCTCGGTAAAAAGGTGCCTCGTCTAGTGGACTTCGACTTGAAGGGCTTCGACCATTGCCCACCTCGGCTAGAGTGCCACGTGGTTCGGCCTGAGTGGGCCATTAGCCCAGGTGGATTGGCTAAGTATGACAACATGCAACAATAGTCCCCCAAGTCCAAGTATGGTTATTCATGTAATGCGTGGACTTTAATGAAGTAAAAATTGAAAGAATTTTTTGAACCCCAAATAATAGTCCCCGAAATCCAAGTATAGTCATTCATGTAATGCGTGAACTTTATGAAGTAAAAATTGAAAGAATTTTTTGAACCCCAAATAATAGTCCCCGAAGTCCAAGTGTAGATATTTATATCAGAGTTGGAATTAGAAATGTGTTGTTGTGGGTGAACGATGAAGAGACCGAGGCTGTGTTGATGTTGAAGACGAAACTGAGGTGGTTGTAAAATCAAACCTGACTTGTTGGCTGAATGTTGAAATTGAAACCGAGGTGGTTGGGAAACCGAACTTGCGGGACTTGTTGGTTGAATGTTGAAGAGGAAGCCGAGCTGGTTGGGAAATCGAACCTGCGAGACTTGTTGGCTGAATGTTGAAGTTGAAGCCGAGGTGGTTGGGAAACCGAACCTGCGAGGCTTGTCGGCTGAATGTTGAAGAGGAAGCCGAGGTGATTGGAAAACTGAACTTGTGAGGCTTGTTGGCTAAATGTTGCAGAGGAAGCCGAAGCTCAATGGATGAAGTAAAAATTGAAAGAATTTTTTGAACCCCAAATAATAGTCCCCGAAGTCCAAGTGTAGATATTTATATCAGAGTTGGAATTAGAAATGTGTTGTTGTGGGTGAACGATGAAGAGACCGAGGCTGTGTTGATGTTGAAGACGAAACTGAGGTGGTTGTAAAATCAAACCTGACTTGTTGGCTGAATGTTGAAATTGAAACCGAGGTGGTTGGGAAACCGAACTTGCGGGACTTGTTGGTTAAATGTTGAAGAGGAAGCCGAGCTGGTTGGGAAATCGAACCTGCGAGACTTGTTGGCTGAATGTTGAAGTTGAAGCCGAGGTGGTTGGGAAACCGAACCTGCGAGGCTTGTTGGCTGAATGTTGAAGAGGAAGCCGAGGTGATTGGAAAACTGAACTTGTGAGGCTTGTTGGCTGAATGTTGCAGAGGAAGCCGAAGCTCAATGTGAATGATTGTGCGTCGATAGTTGTGCCATGATTTGATATTTTGTGCTCATTTTCGAGGAAAAGTGGCTGACCCATTACGACTTTCAAGGCGCCTGCTGCCGTCGAATTAAAAACGCAATTATGAGGACAGCTGGAGGTTCTAAAAGCAGACGCGTTGGATGGGGCACGTGGGAGGCACGCTTGAATCTGAGGCGTAGGTTTGAACAATCGTTTAAATTCAACGCCTCGGATTTGATCTACAATGGAGGGTTCAGATTGACTAAGCTTCGATCTGACGGCTAGGATTCGTCCTGGACCTCTATAAAAGGTGAGAAAATCCCATTTTTTAGGACTTTTGAACATTCGCAATCTGATTCTCTCTAAATCTTGAACTTTTCGGCGTCGAGACTCTTTGTTCTTTCACTCTCCGGTCTATCTCCGTTCGCGTAGTTCCTCCCTTAGGTATTATTCTTAGAAGAGCCCTTTTATTTGTGTTAATTCTACGAAATGGAGTCCACCTCGGGTAGGGAGTTGGTGATAGTAGCTTCGTTAGATTATGAGGTCAGTCACAGGGGAGATTTCGAGTTTGATAGGTACGCCATGACCGAGGAGCCAGTAGATTATACCGAAGAGTGAGGGACGTCTAGGGTGCCTTCAAGTATGATGTGGAAGAGGTTGGGGGAGATCAGGGAGAGATATAGTGTCCCCCACACCATAGAAATGTTAGTTACTGAGCCGAACGAGCGGGCCTGCTATCCGAGGCCCGGTTGTATGGCAGTTAGTGAATACCTGTTTAAGGTAGGTATGCGTCTTCCTTTGCACCCCTTCTTTAGGGCGGTGCTAAGGATTTCATGTTGTCGTCGACCCAGTGCTACAACTTTAAGGTTGCAAACCCAAGTGCAGGTTGTTGCAAGTAGTAAATCTCGGAAGTCCGAGGTCAAACCACAGGGAATTGGAAGGAAATAAACTATTCTATGAGTAATGAACGGTTGGTGGAAATACGATTAAGACGAACACTAGAGCATCAGGGATTCACTTCGGATAAATGAGTAGAAATTGCACTTGATCTTTAATTTAACTCATATGAAAATCAACTAAGGATTGATCTCATATGGAAGATAAAACATTAACCACAAATATACTAAAAGATAGATCTTGATAATTGTTTGAGAGAATATGTCAAAATAAGTTGTTGGTATGTAGAGATTATCTAAACATTTATTGTGCCAAAATTGTCAACAATAAATCAAAGTCTTTAACAAACCAAAACCATTTGTAGAACACAAACTTCAACCAAGTAAGAAGATGAACATTGAAGAACAAAATGAAAGATCAAAGACAATACTAAACATTCATCAAAGTTTCACCCTTAGCTCTAGCTAAATGTTTAGAAATACATAGTGAAATGTTACAAAGAAAATGAAGAAAACTAGAATATGGTGGAGAGAATTGATGCTACAAAATCGTGGCCAGGGTCCCCTTTTATAGGCAAAGGAACATCCA
>NW_019245203.1:20673-33781 GCF_002742605.1 Olea europaea var. sylvestris | reverse complement strand
GTTGCGCATTTATTGCTTGTGCAGAGCCTCCATACTAGTGACAAGACTTGACCTTTATGCTTATGACAAACGTTCCATCAATCATTCGAATAAGATCTTTATGCAGACGATCTCTTAAGAGAAGTGAACATGGAGGACACTCCCTTGTGGTTCGGAGGCTCCTGCATCAGCTTCTGGGCTTCGACCATTTCACACAATACTTCAGCTTGAGGGCTTCAGCTATCTTCAACTATTTTCAGCATCATGACTTCGATTCATGGGCCTCGGTAAAAAGGTGCCTCGTCTAGTGGACTTCGACTTGAAGGGCTTCGACCATTGCCCACCTCGGCTAGAGTGCCACGTGGTTCGGCCTGAGTGGGCCATTAGCCCAGGTGGATTGGCTAAGTATGACAACATGCAACAATAGTCCCCCAAGTCCAAGTATGGTTATTCATGTAATGCGTGGACTTTAATGAAGTAAAAATTGAAAGAATTTTTTGAACCCCAAATAATAGTCCCCGAAGTCCAAGTGTAGATATTTATATCAGAGTTGGAATTAGAAATGTGTTGTTGTGGGTGAACGATGAAGAGACCGAGGCTGTGTTGATGTTGAAGACGAAACTGAGGTGGTTGTAAAATCAAACCTGACTTGTTGGCTGAATGTTGAAATTGAAACCGAGGTGGTTGGGAAACCGAACTTGCGGGACTTGTTGGTTAAATGTTGAAGAGGAAGCCGAGCTGGTTGGGAAATCGAACCTGCGAGACTTGTTGGCTGAATGTTGAAGTTGAAGCCGAGGTGGTTGGGAAACCGAACCTGCGAGGCTTGTTGGCTGAATGTTGAAGAGGAAGCCGAGGTGATTGGAAAACTGAACTTGTGAGGCTTGTTGGCTGAATGTTGCAGAGGAAGCCGAAGCTCAATGTGAATGATTGTGCGTCGATAGTTGTGCCATGATTTGATATTTTGTGCTCATTTTCGAGGAAAAGTGGCTGACCCATTACGACTTTCAAGGCGCCTGCTGCCGTCGAATTAAAAACGCAATTATGAGGACAGCTGGAGGTTCTAAAAGCAGACGCGTTGGATGGGGCACGTGGGAGGCACGCTTGAATCTGAGGCGTAGGTTTGAACAATCGTTTAAATTCAACGCCTCGGATTTGATCTACAATGGAGGGTTCAGATTGACTGAGCTTCGATCTGACGGCTAGGATTCATCCTACGACGCGACTGACCTGACGAGGGCCTTGGTGAGCCAAAGCGTCAGAACCTTTGGCTCGTACTTGAATGCAGGGAAGCCCTAAGTGATTTTCAGACAAGGACCCAGTCTTCGGAGGAGAAGACGGCCACCCTTTCAGAGGAGTTGAAGGCAGCTAGGGCCGAGGCGGAAGAAGCTAAGGCCCAAAAACTTGAAGAATTGGGCAAGCTCGAGTCTGCCTTGGCCCAGATTGAGGCCTTGAAGAAGGAAGTTCATGAGTCACAGTGTGAGGTGGCCTCCCTGACAAAGAAGGTGGAGGTCTCCAATGAGCACCAAAAAGTGCCCTGGAGAAGGCAAATCTCTCCTTGGTGGGTGCCCAAGAAGCTAACTAGTTCTTGGAAACCCAACTCAAGTGGTATGTGGATGATGCTTCCCACGCAAGGGAGGAGGCTCAATAGGCGAGGGAGGAGGCGGTGCAGGAGTACGTCGCCAACTTCCATAATACAAAGGAGTATAAGAGCTTTAGTGCTTACTGGAGAAACTTTGCCTATGCTGAGATGATGGAGCGGGCAGAGGAACAAAATGAAAGATCAAAGACAATACTAAACATTCATCAAAGTTTCACCATTAGCTCTAGCTAAATGTTTAGAAATACATAGTGAAATGTTACAAAGAAAATGAAGAAAACTAGAATATGGTGGAGAGAATTGATGCTACAAAATCGTGGCCAGGGTCCCCTTTTATAGGCAAAGGAACATCCAAAATTCAAGTAGGCAATGTAACTTGTTTCTGTCCAGCTTCAAGACAGTTGGAACATGCAATTTGATGCTAATTTTCAAATACATTGTACAGAGAATTTGGACTTATGATCAACAAATAAATTATTACCACTTCAGTTATCTTTCCATTGGTTCAAATATCAGGTTCATTGGATCTATATAACTCCAGATATGACAAAAACAATAAGTGCTACTTCACAGGTAAAGCTGTGTCCAGCAGGTAACAAGCTGGACTTTGCACGGTAATTTTGTCTGTCTTGTGGTACGAATTTGACTTCTTATAAAACATGAAAGTTGTAGAAACGTGCCTTATCTTTCCAACCCAACTTGAATCACCTCAATCCAATGTCTGCATCTCAAGTTATAATTATTTTACCGACAGCTACTTCTTGCTTGAGGCAGTCACTATTTTTGACTTTTCAACATTATTTTCCTCTACTTGCTCCACTTGTAATAAATTGGAAATACATGTGAAATACATCAAATAGATACTCTTTCAATTGTATAATACTCATGCCGCCATGTATGTAAATACGTATTTCAATTAATTGCAATTTTAACCATGTATTTATGAAAATTGAATTTACGGCATGAGAATTGGAATTAGAGACTAACATTAGCATTTTTAAACAAAGTGAATGTAAAATGCCTTGTAAATTATATATCTTGAAGCAATTTTAGATGCTAATCACCTAGCTTCTGCCAAATGGATGGAGCCAGTTGGTTAGCTTGTACTTCCTATGGAAGGAGGTGTCACTTGGGGAGGACATGCCTCTCCATGTATTCATGACCCTTTTCCAACCTCGAGTCATAGGGAAGGAGTCTAGGGAGTGGTATTACCTTACACTTTGGGGGGCTCACACACCCTTTGTGGTGGGACTACCTTCCTCCATCAAGGGGTGGAAGGAGTCCTGGTTTTGGGTGCGAGGAAAGTGGCAGGCAGTGGAGGGGGACAAGGCCCTTTCTTGCACAGTGTCGACCCAGTACTACGAAGCTCGTGAGTCTCCCAGCCCCTGCTTGTACTTCTGAATTGAACACTTGAAATTTTCTAACTGTTCGGGCTTCCATTGTAGATTGTAGTACGAGGTTCAAGCTCAGCAAGGAAGAGTTCGAGGTGATAGAGGACATCTACAAAAGGCCTCTGAAGCTCCGCCACTTCGACCACCTGATTGACAGGAGTCGCTACTTCTTGGATTTTGGATTGATGGCTTCTAGAGTTGGGGATGGAAGTTCGACTTCCACGGGGCTCATCGCCTCAGTTCCATATGCCATGAGGAAGGGCATTTCTCCTGTTGGGGTCCTAGTGGTAGTTCGAATCACCCAAAGGACTTGGGACAAAAGCTCCCACAGTTGTAAATTTTCTTGTTCTTTTGTTTTGATACTGATGTGCTGACCTGACGTGCTATGCAGATAAATTCAAGAGGAAAGAGTACCTAGCTCCGGACATGGCTACTATTCTGAAGGTCACAACTACTGTCAAGGCGAGGCCCCTGAAGTCGGGATCCAGTGGGGCAAAGGAGGTCCGAGGAAGGGTGGAACGCCTTTCGAAGGATAGCACTCCAAAGGCTTCCGAAGAGGGGGCTCCTCAGAGGCATGAGAAGCCTAAAGAGCCTCGGGGGAAAGAGAAAGTCCCTGAGGAGGCGAAGAGGAGGAAGCTGGTGCATGTCACCAGCTCGTCAGGGAAATTTGGGACATCAATGTCCTACGAGGCTAAATCAACTGGCAAGCCGAAGCTGCTCGCATCTGCCTCCAAAGCCATCAAGATAGAAATGGTTAGAAAGGCCGAGGCTAAGGAGGTACGAGAAGAAGCTGTGAATAGAGCCGCTGAGGCTGCTGAGGAGGAGGCAGCGAAACAGAAGCCTCTTCGAGAGAAGGGCAAGTCTCCAAGCTTCCTAGCTGGTAGGGAGGAGACCTTGGCCCCAGCTTTGGTGGAGGCTCTGCCCCAGGAAGTTCGGAGCGCTACTGAGAGCTTTTACCGATTTTGGACTGATAGGTGGTAGCTGCATGCCTCATCCTACGACGCGACTGACCTGACGAGGGCCTTGGTGATCCAAAGCGTCAGAACCTTTGGCTCGTACTTGAATGCAGGGAAGCCCTGAGTGATTTTCAGACAAGGACCCAGTCTTCGGAGGAGAAGACGGCCACCCTTTCAGAGGAGTTGAAGGCAGCTAGGGCCGAGGCGGAAGAAGCTAAGGCCCAAAAACTTGAAGAATTGGGCAAGCTCGAGTCTGCCTTGGCCCAGATTGAGGCCTTGAAGAAGGAAGTTCATGAGTCACAGTGTGAGGTGGCCTCCCTAACAAAGAAGGTGGAGGTCTCCAATGAGCACCAAAAAGTGCCCTGGAGAAGGCAAATCTCTCCTTGGTGGGTGCCCAAGAGGCTAACCAGTTCTTGGAAACCCAACTCAAGTGGTATGTGGATGATGCTTTCCACGCAAGGGAGGAGGCTCAATAGGCGAGGGAGGAGGCGATGCAGGAGTACGTCGCCAACTTCCATAATACAGTAGGAGATCTGGATCAACTCAAAATTTTCGAAGGATGGGATGAGGTTCATCACCATTTTCAGATAGGAGGCCATCGTTTTGTCTTTGGCTGAGAAGTTACCATTGACTTGGCTAAGAACCAGCTGGGAGTCACTACTGATGAGTAGCCTTTTTACTTGCATTTCTGTAGCCAGCCTGAGGCCCGCAAGAAGTGCCTCATATTCTGCTGCATTATTGGTAGCTTTGAATCTGAACCTCACCGCTGAGGTGAGTTTGTGACCTTCGGGGCTGATGAGGACAACCCCGGCACCTAAGCCGACATCCCCAGCTGACCCATCGACGAAGAGGTTCCACGTGGGGGGTTCGGCAGATTCCATGATTTCATCCACCTCGGGTAGGTTAGCGAATTCAGCCAAGGCTTGCCCTTTGATGGCGGCCCTAGCCTTGAACACAAGGTCAAATTCACTTAGTTCCACTACACATTCAATAACCTTCCTGAGGCATCGGGCTTTTGGAGTACCTACCTCAGGGGAAAGTTTGTCAGGATATGGATGATGAGAGCTTGGAAGTAGGGTCTTAATTTCCTAGAGGTCGTGATCAAGGCCAAAGCGAGCGTCTCCATATCGGGGTAACGGGTTTCTGGCGATAGGAGCACTTTGCTTGTGTAGTATACGGGGAGTTGGGTGGACCCTTCTTCCCGTATCAGAATTGAGCTGATGGCCTCATTGGCGACGGCCAAATATAGTTGTAGGATATCACCGGGCTTCAGTTTGGAAAGTAGAGGGGCCTGCCCCAGGTGCCTTTTCAGGCATTGGAAGACCTCTTCACATTCCTCAATCCACTGAAATCTAGAGCCTCAGAAGGTGGGACACGAGCCTCTCCTTCGAAGTGACGACGCATCCCAGACATGGTGGATGGTGCAGCCATGTTGAGGCTTCTCCCCTTAGCGTTCAGCCTGGCCAAAGGGAGGCATGTGCTAGAGACTCGGAGTTCAAGCGAGGTGGCCCAAAGGTGGGACACGAGCCTCTCCTCTGGGTAAGACTTTGCACCTCCTTTGGCTTTTGGGGAGACCTCATCTTGCATAGAGCCTCAATCTTCTCGGGGTTGGCCTCAATTCTTTGTTGGTTGACCATGTACCCCAAGAACTTGCCGGAGGCTACCCCAACGGCGCACTTGAGGGGGTTGAGCCTCATCCTATAGCTTCTTAGGATTTGGAAAGTGTTGTTGAGGTGCATTATGTGGTCCTCAGCCTCCAAACTTTTTACTAGCATGTCGTCCACGTAGACCTCCATTGTTTTGCCAATGAGGTCCATAAATATCTTGTTTACGAGTCTTTGGTAGGTTGCTTCGACGTTTTTCAACCCGAAGGGCATCGTTCTATAACAATAGAGGCCTCGGTCCGTGATGAAAGAGGTGTGCTCTTCATCGATCAGATGCATGGGAATTTGGTTGTAGCCAGAGTATGCATCCATAGAGCTCAACAACTCGTGCCCAGCTGTGGAGTCCACTAGTTGGTCGATCCTTGGGAGTGGAAAGCTATTTTTCGGGCAAGCTCTATTGAGGTTGGCGAAGTCGATGCACACCCTCCACTTGCCGTTGTGTTTCTTTACTAGAACTGGGTTGGAGATCCACTCCGGGTAGGTTGCCTCCCTGATGAAGCCATTTTGGATGAGCTTCTGAACTTCTTCCTTTAGGGCCTCATATTCGAAGCTCGTAGTTGGTTATCTCGCTAAAGTGCAAACGTCTTGGGGATGGAAGTTCGACTTCCACGGGGCTCATCGCCTCAGTTCCATATGCCATGAGGAAGGGCATTTCTCCTGTTGGGGTCCTGGTGGTAGTTCGAATCACCCAAAGGACTTGGGACAGTCAGGATTGAGGGCTCTCCTTTTTTGTCTATACGGGGCAACCTTGGGATCGATTTTCAGATGGTGGCAGCTGACCTTGGGGTCTACGCCTACCATGTCCTCATGCCTCCAAGCGAAGACATCAAGGTTCCTGCCTAGGAAACCCTTAATCTTTTCCTTCAGAATGTTGGATAGACATTTGCCTACCTTCAGCACCTTTGATGGGTCTTGGGGGTCTACTGAGAAGTTCTCAAGTCCCCCTACTGGGGATGCTTGGGGTTCGTGTTCCATTATACGGGGGTCAATCTCATTGATGATCAGCACCTCCGGATTAGGCGGTGTATCGATCATATCAACATCTTCTTGTTAGGTGGGAGCATCACCTAGGACATTAGCCATGACCACATCAGCTATGATTAAATGGACGTCTCGGGGCTCTACCTTCTTAATGGAGCTTAGATAGCACTCTCTCGAGCCTCTTTGGTCGCCTCTCACCATTGCCACCCCATTTTCTGTCGGAAATTTCATGCATAGGTGGTGGATGGAGGTGACTGTTCCCAATTCCTTTAGGGCTGGTCTGCCTAACACTCCATGGTAAGCCGACCGACTGTTGACAATGAGGAACTCCATGAAGTTCATCGTTGTTTGTGGGGATTCTCCCATCTCCATTGCAAGTGTTATCTTTCCCCTTGGAGTGATGCTATCTCCGGTAAATCCGTACAATGGAGTGGTGGTGGTCGTCAACTGATGATCCAATATCATCTTCTCAAAGGCAGATCCGAATAGAATGTTGACGGAGCTGTCGTCGTCAACTAACATTCGTTTGAGCCCATTCCGGGCTATGATAGCCCTCACTACAAGTACATCGCAATGGGGATAATGAACTCCTTCGGCGTCTTCTTGGGTGAAGACAATGGGTGGAACCTGATTTCTTCTGGAGCTACTACCCATTATGTAACTTATCAAAGGGGGGTGTTTAGCCTCCCGAGCGTAATTCCTTTTGGCATTTTGTGTTTCACCGCCAACATATGGGCCTCCAAATATGGTATCCACCTCGTGGATAGGGGCTTCATCTCGAGCTTGCCGATTTCTTTGGTGCTTATACCCTTCCCTGGGCCTCTCTGCATCATGCTCCCTTCGCCGTGGGGATACATCCCTTTGACGGGGAGTGGCCTCCTTACGCCCACGTCAGTTGTCGTGCCTGGGCGGGGGCCTGTTCACCTGGGGTGAATCATGTTTGTCTCTGGCGGGTTCCTGCTGGGAACGTTGTGCATAGTCTCTGCAATCTGCTGTGTCATACCCGTAGGACCTGTGGTGCACACAGTATCTTGGGGGGTTCGGATTTGACCTATTTCTATGTCCAGAACCTCGGCCTCGACCTCTTCCCCAAAGGGGTGCCTGCTAGGCCTCCATTTGATGGGGATCAGTAATCGGGTTGACATCTTCATATGCTAAGGTGGGAACCGCATTCAAAGTGGTGGTGGCAAGTGCTTGGCCAGAGTTCTCATTTCCGGCTTGGTTCATTTGGTAGCCTAGGTAAGACTTTGCACCTCCTTTGGCTTTTGGGGAGACCTCATCTTGCATAGAGCCTCAATCTTCTCGGGGTTGGCCTCAATTCTTTGTTGGTTGACCATGTACCCCAAGAACTTGCCGGAGGCTACCCCAACGGCGCACTTGAGGGGGTTGAGCCTCATCCTATAGCTTCTTAGGATTTGGAAAGTGTTGTTGAGGTGCGTTATGTGGTCCTCAGCCTCCAAACTTTTTACTAGCATGTCGTCCACGTAGACCTCCATTGTTTTGCCAATGAGGTCCATAAATATCTTGTTTACGAGTCTTTGGTAGGTTGCTTCGACGTTTTTCAACCCGAAGGGCATCGTTCTATAACAATAGAGGCCTCGGTCCGTGATGAAAGAGGTGTGCTCTTCATCGATCAGATGCATGGGAATTTGGTTGTAGCCAGAGTATGCATCCATAGAGCTCAACAACTCGTGCCCAGCTGTGGAGTCCACTAGTTGGTCGATCCTTGGGAGTGGAAAGCTATTTTTCGGGCAAGCTCTATTGAGGTTGGCGAAGTCGATGCACACCCTCCACTTGCCGTTGTGTTTCTTTACTAGAACTGGGTTGGAGATCCACTCCGGGTAGGTTGCCTCCCTGATGAAGCCATTTTGGATGAGCTTCTGAACTTCTTCCTTTAGGGCCTCATACCTCTCAGGATTGAGGGCTCTCCTTTTTTGTCTATACAGGGCAACCTTGGGATCGATTTTCAGATGGTGGCAGCTGACCTTGGGGTCTACGCCTACCATGTCCTCATGCCTCCAAGCGAAGACATCAAGGTTCCTGCCTAGGAAACCCTTAATCTTTTCCTTCAGAATGTTGGATAGACATTTGCCTACCTTCAGCACCTTTGATGGGTCTTGGGGGTCTACTGAGAAGTTCTCAAGTCCCCCTACTGGGGATGCTTGGGGTTCGTGTTCCATTATACGGGGGTCAATCTCATTGATGATCAGCACCTTCGGATTAGGCGGTGTATCGATCATATCAACATCTTCTTGTTAGGTGGGAGCATCACCTAGGACATTAGCCATGACCACATCAGCTATGATTAAATGGACGTCTCGGGGCTCTACCTTCTTAATGGAGCTTAGATAGCACTCTCTCGAGCCTCTTTGGTCGCCTCTCACCATTGCCACCCCATTTTCTGTCGGAAATTTCATGCATAGGTGGTGGATGGAGGTGACTGTTCCCAATTCCTTTAGGGCTGGTCTGCCTAACACTCCATGGTAAGCCGACCGACTGTTGACAATGAGGAACTCCATGAAGTTCATCGTTGTTTGTGGGGATTCTCCCATCTCCATTGCAAGTGTTATCTTTCCCCTTGGAGTGATGCTATCTCCGGTAAATCCGTACAATGGAGTGGTGGTGGTCGTCAACTGATGATCCAATATCATCTTCTCAAAGGCAGATCCGAATAGAATGTTGACGGAGCTGTCGTCGTCAACTAACATTCGTTTGAGCCCATTCCGGGCTATGATAGCCCTCACTACAAGTACATCGCAATGGGGATAATGAACTCCTTCGGCGTCTTCTTGGGTGAAGACAATGGGTGGAACCTGATTTCTTCTGGAGCTACTACCCATTATGTAACTTATCAAAGGGGGGTGTTTAGCCTCCCGAGCGTAATTCCTTTTGGCATTTTGTGTTTCACCGCCAACATATGGGCCTCCAAATATGGTATCCACCTCGTGGATAGGGGCTTCATCTCGAGCTTGCCGATTTCTTTGGTGCTTATACCCTTCCCTGGGCCTCTCTGCATCATGCTCCCTTCGCCGTGGGGATACATCCCTTTGACGGGGAGTGGCCTCCTTACGCCCACGTCAGTTGTCGTGCCTGGGCGGGGGCCTGTTCACCTGGGGTGAATCATGTTTGTCTCTGGCGGGTTCCTGCTGGGAACGTTGTGCATAGTCTCTGCAATCTGCTGTGTCATACCCGTAGGACCTGTGGTGCACACAGTATCTTGGGGGGTTCGGATTTGACCTATTTCTATGTCCAGAACCTCGGCCTCGACCTCTTCCCCAAAGGGGTGCCTGCTAGGCCTCCATTTGATGGGGATCAGTAATCGGGTTGACATCTTCATATGCTAAGGTGGGAACCGCATTCAAAGTGGTGGTGGCAAGTGCTTGGCCAGAGTTCTCATTTCCGGCTTGGTTCATTTGGTAGCCTATTAGGTGGGAGGTTGGGCCTCTACCACGTTGTCTTTGAGGAGGTGGGAGGCCTCTACTTGCCCTGTTCCTATGCTCAATCAATTCTTCATTGATGATCTCCCTTCTTATCATTTCGAGTAGGGCGTCATAGGTTGTGAGGTCTTGATTCTGCACGTCCCTCCAGAACAGGGTAATTATGTTCAAACCTCCCCTCAATGCGGATAGTGCCTCTCGGTCAGTGACTTGTACGTAGTACGTCATCTCATCGGTGAAGCATGATAAAAAGCTCTTTAGGGACTCCCCATGTGCTTGTCTCATGTCCTGGAGACGTTGGATGGGGGCCTCTCCTTCTTTTCTCACCGCGAATCTCTTCAAAAATGTTGTCTTGAACTCGGGCCAGCTTCTAATGCTCAAATTTCAGCCGCCCCACTAAGCATTAAATGGAAGGCTCTGCACTTCACGACTGGGGTAGCATCCCTTAGACTCATGTGAGTTTTATAAGCATTCAAGTGCTTCTCCGGGTCGCCTCTTCAGTCAGACCTTGGTATTTTTGGCATAACATAGTGGCTCGGGACCTGAGCATTCCTTAGTTCCCTTGAGAATGGTAGATTCTCATTGTCATCGTCCAAGTCGCAGGACCTCTGCTGTTCATCAGAGTCATACTCATCAGCCTCATACCCTAGTTGTTGGTGAGAGGTTTTGGGACGGTCCTTAGCCTCTTCCTCCCTCCTTTCCTGCCTATTTCTAGGCGGAGCAACACGGGGGGCATTTTCATGCCTTCTTTCCGGCTACTGGGGCATTGGAGGTGGAGGAGGTGGCCTTATCCAGGGCTGTTGAGCCTGCTGTTCCCTGAGCCTTGTTTCGATGGGGCTGATTCTGTCAAAAACACTTCCTGCCCTCCTATGTCTTGGATCATGCTCATACGGAGGTGGAAAATTATCATGGCTCATTTGGACCTCAGTGGGTCGGCCAGAAGCGTAGTTGGAAGAAACATCAACTTCCACTTCCCTTTCAAATGGGCTTCCACCTCGGCCATAGTCTGGCGAGACAGCTCTATGACTTTGAACTTCATTCTCTTGCTGGTAATGCCCTTGGGGGGCGTATGGAGGAATGGGGAAGCCTCTCTGGCCCTGCATTTGGGCCATAAGCTCCCTCATAGCCAAGTTTTGACTAGCGATATCCCTCATGTTGGCTGCCATGGTGACCATTTCTCTTGATAGTCGTGCCGTCGCACGCATCCCACCTCTCCTTTGATGGTGGTGGAGCTCAGCTGAGCTACTGGGGCTACGGGCTGAGGAGGCACATTTGTGTTTTCCCTTACCCTCCTTAGAGGAGTATCTTCATTGGAGCTCATTTTCTTTTGTTAGACTTCAGATTTTGTGAAGTAATGGGGCTTCTTCCTGTTCTTTTTCAGGAACAAATCCTTTTTCAAGGGGGGTTGCCCAAATGTCATTTCAGTAAGCTTTTACCACAAGGTTGCTCGTAATTATGGTATGGTTTTCCACAGACGGCGTCAATTTGTTAACCCCAAAAAGTGTTGCCAACAGATGCCGGTCCCACCCGCACACACGTGAGCGAATGTCCAACACGCTAAGACACGTGATCCGATTATACAATAATTACCAACCGATGTTCATGAATGTATATGTAAATGTATATAAACTCGATTTGTGTATTGCAAGTAAATGGGCGAGAGTTGAGTAAAGTGTAGTTCTTTGTATTGATTCTTGTATTAGCCTTTTGATGTTACACAAGGGAAGTATTTATAGTGGTACACGTGAAATGGGAGCCCTTGGATAAGGTGGCACGTGGCCTCATCTCTTTGATTTAAACATCTTATTAGGCATGAGGTTTGACTTGCTAGCTTGCAGCACATTTATTGCTTGTGCAGAGCCCCCATACTAGTGACAAGACTTGACTTTTATGCTTATGACAAACGTTCCATCAATCATTCGAATAAGATCTTTATGCAGACGATCTCTTGGGAGAAGTGAACATGGAAGACACTCCCTTGTGGTTCGGAGGCTCCTGCATCAGCTTCTGGGCTTCGATCATTTCACACAATACTTCAGCTTGAGGGCTTCAGCTATCTTCAACTAGGTTCAGCATCATGGTTTCGGTTCATGAGCCTCGGCATGTGGACCTCGGGTACGTTCACAGGCCTCGGTAAAAAGGCGCCTCGTCTAGTGGACTTCGGTTTGAAGGGCTTCGACCATTGCCCACCTCGGCAATATATGCCACCTAGGCTGGAGTGTCACGTGGTTCGGCCTGAATGGGCCATTGGCCCAAGTAGATTGGTCAAGTATGACAACACGCAACATTTTTAATGTCACATTTTGCAACGTTTATTGAATGTTGTGAAAAGTTCCATTTTCACAACACTTACTAAATATTGCGAAAAGGTTCTGTTTTCAATGTTTACTGGCCATTACAAAAATTTCACTTTTCACAACATTTATCAAATGTTGCAAAAAGTTTTATTTTTCGCAACGTTCATTATTAAGACATTTTTCCTTTTTGCAGCATTCGTTGAAGGTTGCAAAAAGTATCAAAAAATGAACACAAATAAAATTATATATGGACCCAAAATAATCCAAACGCTAGACTAATAACTCACGCCTCTCCCCTCTCCTCCTCTTCTTCACTCCCGACCAAAAGTTTTAATTCTCCATATTTTGCCCAATTAATTTGCTCACGTTCAGCCCCAATAGAAGGTCTTAGTGTTGATTGAGGGTGCAAAAACGATGTTCTTTCTCTTCGAGATCTTTTTTTGGATAATATAAGGTACATAGATGAGCAGAACAGCGCTGCGAATCGGACCTATAAACTGGGTTTGAACTGATTCACTGATCTCAGCAATGAGGAGTACCGATCCATGTATTTGTGTGCGAAAATCGGTGATAGGAAGACGAAGAGTGATCGGGACGGTATAAACTGAAAGACGGCAACAACTTGCCAAATTCCATTGACTGGAGAGACAAAGGCCCTGTCCCTCCAGTGAAAGATCAAGGGAGCTGTGGTAAGCCCTTTTATTTATTATTCCATAGAAAAGTTCTCAATTAGATTTTATACTGCTTTAAAGTTTAGTGCAAATCAGTCCATTTTGTTGAGTAAAAAAAAAAAAAAAAAAAAATAA
>NW_019245203.1:8459-20218 GCF_002742605.1 Olea europaea var. sylvestris | reverse complement strand
GAAGAATAATAATAATAATAATAATAATAATAATAAAAATAATAAAAATAATAATAATAATAATAAGAACAATAATAATAATAATAACAATAAGAATAACAATAACAATAATAATAACAATAACAATAATAAAAATAATAACAATAACAACAATAATAACAATAATAACAATAATAATAATAACAATAACAATAATAACAACAACAATAATAACAATAATAACAACAATAATAATAATAAGAAGAAGAATAATAATAACAATAATAACAATAATAATAATAACAATAACAATAATAACAACAACAATAATAACAATAATAACAACAATAATAACAACAATAATAATAATAAGAAGAAGAATAATAATAACAATAATAACAATAATAATAATAATAATAACAATAACAATAACAATAACAATAATAATAATAATAATAGGATTAGTTAATTATGCTAGACCATTTATTAAAGATTTAGGAAAAATTGCAACACCCTTATATGGAAAAACTTCACCAAAAGGTCAAAGATATTTTAATATAGAAGATATTAAATTAATAAAAAAAATAAAAGAGAAATTAAAAAACTTACCTAAATTATCTATGCCATTAGATACAAGACTATTTAATTATAGAAACAGATGGAAGTATAACAAGATGGGGAGCAATTTTAATTGCAAAACCTAATAAATATGCAGATAAGGATAGTGAAAAAATTGTAAGATATAATAGTGGAAATTATAAAGAAAAAGGTAATATATGTAGCATAGATTTAGAATTACTTGCAGTTAATTATGCATTAGATTCTTTTGAACTATTTATTATTTCTAAAAATTCTTAAAACGGTGATCCTTTTTCCCTTTCTATGCGTTTCACTAGCCTTTCCACTAGGCCTTTACGCTTTGAAGGGTCACTCAGGACTTATTTTGAAAACAGTTTAAACTTTAACTTGGAGTTAAGACATGCTCTTATCATATACTTAGCATGAAACATAAAACTTTACAAAGGATTTACAGAAACAAAAATCTCATAAATAACATTTGTTCTTTAAAGATCTGGGACTAATATTGATTATTAATATCATATCTTAGAACAATAAAACATATCTACCGGAATGATCCATCAGTAGTTTAAAAATATAAATATTTTTTATAGGATATTATCATATCTAAGAATAAAAACAATTAAGAATTTCCCTTTCGGGGAAGAGAGAAAATTAGAACATGTTTCAAAGAAATAAAGAACTTTTATTATTTTTCTCTATTCTGTGTGTTTACAAATGAAAGAATGACTTTTTATATAGGAAAGAAAAAGGAAGAAAGCGCGTTTTTCAAAAGCAAGGAATTTTTGCTTTTTCGAAAAAGTCAAAAAGAAAACAGTAAAAAGTATTATTATCAAATCTTACTTTATAAAACAGTAAGATCCGTTACAAATTTTTCAAAAAAAAAAACAGTAAAAAGTCTGTCTATCATACAATAATTTCTGATCTTTTTGAAAGTTTGCCAAGTGTCTCTTTTCCAGCTAAGTCTTTCTTTGTATGATCAGATCTTTCTTGAATCCTTATCTTGTCTCATAATTGTGTCGGTCAATGCTGTTTAAAGATGCTCCTCCATCAGTATAGTTTTCAGGTTAGTATTTAAAGGATTATAAGAAGGTTATAAGGCGGTTATAAATCAAATTATAAAAATCCTACTTAGTACTCTTCTTAATTGAAATATCTTTTGATAAGATAATATCCTTTTTTTTTTTCACTTTCAAAACTTTTCTTTGAAATGATTAAAGTATGCCATGTGAGATATATGAACTTGGGCCTAACTCCATTCTTGCAAGGACACCACTGGCACTCCCTTAACAAAAATTCTTAAAACAGTGATCCTTTTCCCCTTTCTATGCGTTTCATTAGCCTTTCCACTAGGCCTTTACGCTTTGAAGGGTCACTCAGGGCTTATTTTAAAAATAGTTTAAACTTTAACTTGGAGTTAAGATATGCTCTTATCATATACTCAGCATGAAACATAAAACTTTACAAAGGATTTACAGAAACAAAAATCTCATAAATAACATTTGTTCTTTAAAGATCTGGGACTAATATTGATTATTAATACTATATCTTAGAACAATAAAACATACCTACCGGAATGATCCATCAGTAGTTTAAAAATATAAATATTTTTTATAGGATATTATCATATCTAAGAATAAAAACAATTAAGAATTTCCCTTTCGGGGAAGAGAGAAAATTAGAACATGTTTCAAAGAAACAAAGAACTTTTATTATTTTTCTCTATTCTGTGTGTTTACAAATGAAAGAATGAAAGAAAAAGGAAGAAAACGCGTTTTTCAAAAGCAAGGAATCTTTGCTTTTTCAAAAACGTCAAAAAGAAAACAGTAAAAAGTTTTATTATCAAATCTTACTTTATAAAACAGTAAGATCCGTTACAAATTTTTCAAAAAGAAAACAGTAAAAAGTCTGTCTATCATACAATAATTTCTTATCTTTTTGAAAGTTTGCCAAGTGTCTCTTTTCCAGCTAAGTCTTTCTTTGTATGATCAAATCTTTCTTGAATCCTTATCTTGTCTCATAATTGTGTCGGCCAATGCTGTCTAAAGATGCTCCTCCATCAGTAAAGTCTTCTGAATTATTGTCCTCTTCTGTATTATTATCCTCATAGTCTTCTTTAATATCAATTTTCTTTTTGCCTTTGTTTTTCTTCTTTATATGCAACTTCTTTTTCTTTGAGGTCTTTTGTTTAACTTGTTGATGTAATTCTTCTATTTTATCAAACATTTCTTTCAATCTTTTTATATCTGATTGAGTAATTTGCTCTGAATCTTGTGATGATTGAAATGATTCTGATATAAGATTAACTGGGCTTTTCTGTTTTAAATCTATTGGACTAATTAATCTAGTAGCAGAATTTACAGTCTGCTGAGTCTGTTCTTCAGTAATTTTATTTTCTGTAACAGGATTTTCAGCCTGTTGAGTCTGATTAAATTCAAAAGTAGGAGAATCAACAGTCTCCTGAGTCTGTTGGGCTTTTGGTAAATCCAAAACCATAAACGGATTTGTTAAGTCTTTACCAGCTACTGTTTGAGCTGGACTAGTTATAGACTTCTTGGGCTCTATAGTGCCCGAAACTGTCTGAAAATCTGAATTTAAAATTTTTATTTTAATAATTTCTTGTTCTAGATCAGAAATCTTATTTTGTAAAGATAATTTTTCTTATTGTAAAATCTGATTTGATTCATTTAAAATTTTAAAATTTCTAGTCATGCATTCACAATGTTGACAAAAATTTGAAGAAAAATCTAATGGCTGATTTGAAATATTTTTTAATGAAGGGGCTATAAAATAATTAATTCCTAAATGCTTTCTGCATTCATCTAATGTTTCTGAAACTGAATAAAATCCTTTATATAGAGGATTTGGAAAATTTTTTATACAATCTGATACTTCTATCCAAGTATGATAAACTCCTGGAAGTCTGCCTTGAAAAACAACATAACATTTAAATTTCTTATGATCTTGACTAAAATATTCTGAAAGAGCATTTAAACATGCTAAAAAGTATTTTTGATCTTTAGGATTCTTATTATAGGAAATCCATAAATTATCTAAAATACATTTTTCTGATTTTGTAATTGAAATATGAGATAATGTCTTAAAGCTAATATTACTATTTGGAAAGCAGAGTAATTCTACATTACCAAATCTTAACTTGTCATGAGTCTGTGCTAAATTAGTCTGAAATAATGATGAACTTGAACTACCAATTGTTGGCAATCCTGGTCTGGGACCTCTTGGTCTTTGCATCTACAAATTCTCAAAGAAATAATCAATCATATTCTTTATTTTTAATTATTCTACTTAATATATCTTCTATCTGATTATCACTACCTTTAATATGTTCAAAATTAATTACTAATCCAGTATTAGTAATTCTATGTATAAAATTTAACCATCTTCTTCGATTACTTCTTTTATTTTCTAATTTCATTTTATTAACAAAAATTACTATTGCTTCACAATGTGTTCTTAAAGTAATTTCTTTTTTAGAAATAATAAATAGTTCAAAAGAATTTAATGCATAATTAACTGCAAGTAATTCTAAATCTATGCTACTTATATTACCTTTTTCTTTATAATTTCCACTATTATATCTTACAATTTTTTCACTATCCTTATCTGCATATTTATTAGGTTTTGCAATTAAAATTGCTCCCCATCCTGTTATACTTCCATCTGTTTCTATAATTAAATAGTCTGTATCTAATGGCATAGATAATTTAGGTAAGTCTTTTAATTTCTCTTTTATTTTTTTTATTAATTTAATATCTTCTATATTAAAATATCTTTGACCTTTTGGTGAAATTTTTCCATATAAGGGTCCTGCAATTTTTCCTAAATCTTTAATAAAGGGTCTAACATAATTAACTAATCCTAAAAATTTTTGTAACTGCTTAAGGTCTTCAAGTTTATCTGGAAAATCTAAAGCTTTTTGAGCTATATGAGGTTGTAACTCTATTTTTCCCTTTCCTATATTTACTCTTAAAAATTCTATATATTCTTTAAATAAAAACATTTTCCTTTTATTTATAATTAGACCATGTCTAATAAATTTTGAAAAAAGAATCTGTAAATAGCCTCTATGTTCTCGCCTATTTTTACTGAATACTAAAATATCATCTATATAAATTATAATAAATTTATTATGCTTACTAAAAATACTATCAATTTTTCTTTGAAAAATATTAGGGGCGTTTTTTAATCCAAATGGCATAACTAACCATTCAAAATGTCCTTCTGGGCTAGTGAAAGCTGTCCATTCTATTGAATTTGGGTGCATTTTTACTTGCCAAAAACCAGATTTTAAATCAAACTTACTAAAAATGTTACAATCTTGAATCTTATTTATTAAAACTGTCTTATCTGGAATATTATAGGCATCATCTATTGTATTATCATTTAATCTTTTATAATTAATTACCATTTTACTTTTTCCTCTAATAATTTCTGAATGTTTTCTAACTATAAAAGCTGTTGTTCTGTGTGGACTTTCTGATTTTTTAATTACTCCTAATTTTAATAAATCTTTTATATGCATCTTAAAATCTTCCTGATCTTGATTTGTAGCATTAATATTTTTTGTCTTAATTATATATTCTGGATTTTTTATTTTTATTTCACAAAAAACTTTATCTTTTTCCCAATATTTTAATACATTTTCTCTTAAAATTTCTAATTTTTCTAATTTACTAATCATGTTTTCTATATCTTGTTCTGTCACTAACAAATTATATATTTTTTCAATTTTTACAAAATCTAAACATATTTCTTCTTCTTCCCTACAAACTAAGATCAGAAAGATTTTAAGATGGATATAAAAGATTTATTAAAATTAGGAGTAATTAAAAAATCAGAAAGTCCACATAGAACAGCAGCTTTTATAGTTAGAAAACATTCAGAAATTATTAAAGGAAAAAGTAGAATGGTAATTAATTATAAAAGATTAAATGATAATACAATAGATGGTGCATATAATATTCCAGATAAGACAGTTTTAATAAATAAGATTCAAGATTGTAACATTTTTAGTAAGTTTGATTTAAAATCTGGTTTTTGGCAAGTAAAAATGCACCCAGATTCAATAGAATGGACAACTTTCAGTAGCCCAGAAGGACATTTTGAATGGTTAGTTATGCCATTTGGATTAAAAAACGTCCCTAGTATTTTTCAAAGAAAAATGGATAGTATTTTTAGTAAACATAATAAATTTATTATAGTTTATATAGATGATATTTTAGTATTCAGTAAAAATAGGCGAGAACATAGAGGCTATTTACAGATTCTTTTTTCAGAATTTATTAGACATGGTCTAATTATAAATAAAAGGAAAATGTTTTTTATTTAAAGAATATATAGAATTTTTAGGAGTAAATATAGAAAAGGGAAAAATAGAGTTACAACCTCATATAGCTCAAAAAGCTTTAGATTTTTCAGATAAACTTGAAGACCTTAAGCAGTTACAAAAATTTTTAGGATTAGTTAATTATGCTAGACCCTTTATTAAAGATTTAGGAAAAATTGCAGGACCCTTATATGGAAAAACTTCACCAAAAGGTCAAAGATATTTTAATATAGAAGATATTAAATTAATAAAAAAATGAAAGAGAAATTAAAAGACTTACCTAAATTATCTATGCCATTAGATACAGACTATTTAATTATAGAAACAGATGGAAGTATAACATGATGGGGAGCAATTTTAATTGCAAAACCTAATAAATATGCAGATAAGGATAGTGAAAAAATTGTAAGATATAATATTGGAAATTATAAAGAAAAAGGTAATATAAGTAGCATAGATTTAGAATTACTTGCAGTTAATTATGCATTAGATTCTTTTAAACTATTTATTATTTCTAAAAAAGAAATTACTTTAAGAAAACATTGTGAAGCAATAGTAAGTTTTGTTAATAAAATGAAATTAGAAAATAAAAGAAGTAATCGAAGAAGATGGTTAAATTTTATACATAGAATTACTAATACTGGATTAGTAATTAATTTTGAATATATTAAAGGTAGTGATAATCAGATAGCAGATATATTAAGTAGAATAATTAAAAATAAAGAATATGATTGATTATTTCTTTGAGAATTTGCAAGTGCAAAGACCAAGAGGTCCCAGGCCAGGATTGCCAACAATTGGCAGTTCAAGTTCATCATTATTTCAGACTAATTTAACACAGACTCATGACAAGTTAAGATTTGGTAATGTAGAATTACTCTGCTTTCCAAATAGTAATATTAGCTTTAAGACATTATCTCATATTTTAGTTACAAAATCAGAAAAATGTATTTTAGATAATTTATGGATTTCCTATAATAAGAATCCTAAAGATCAAAAATACTTTTTAGCATGTTTAAATGCTTTTTCAGAACATTTTAGTCAAGATCATAAGAAATTTAAATGTTATGTTGTTTTTCAAGGCAGATTTCCAGGAGTTTATCATATTTGGATAGAAGTATCAGATTGTATAAAAAATTTTCCGAATCCTCTATATAAAGGATTTTATTCAGTTTCAGAAGCATTAGATGAATGCAGAAAGCATTTAGGAATTAATTATTTTATAACCCCTTCATTAAAAAATGTTTCAGATCAGCCATTAGATTTTTCTTCAAATTTTTGTCAACATTGTGAATGTATGACTAGAAATTTTAAATGAATCAAATCAGATTTTACAATAAGAAAAATTATCTTTACAAAATAAGATTTCTGATCTGGAACAAGAAATTATTAAAATAAAAATTTTAAATTCATATTATCAGACAGTTTCAGGCACTATAGAGCCCAAGAAGTCTATAGCTAGTGCAGCTCAAACAGTAGCTGGTAAAGACTTAACAAATCCGTTTATGGTTTTGGACTTACCAAAAACCCAACAGACTCAGGAGGCTGTTGATTCTCCTACTTTTCAATTTAATCAGACTCAACAGGCTGAAAATCCTGTTACAGAAATAAAATTACTGAAAAATAGACTCAGCAGACTGTAAATTCTGCTACTAGATTAATTAGTCCAATAGATTTAAAACAGAAAAGCCCAGTTAATCTTATATCAGAATCATTTCAATCATCACAAGATCCAGAGCAAATTACTCAATCAGATATAAAAAGATTGAAAGAAATGTTTGATAAAATAGAAGAATTACAGCAACAAGTTAAACAAAAGACCTCAAAGAAAAAGAGGTTGCAGATAAAGAAGAAAAACAAAGGGAAAAAGAAAATTGATATTAAAGAAGACTATGAGGATAATAATACAGAAGAGGACAATAATTCAGAAGACTATACTGATGGAGGAGCATCTTTAGACAGCATTTGCCGACACAATTATGAGACAAGATAAGGATTCAAGAAAGATCTGATCATACAAAGAAAGACTTAGCTGGAAAAGAGACACTTGGCAAACTTTCAAAAAGATAAGAAATTATTGTATGATAGACAGACTTTTTACTGTTTTCTTTTTGAAAAATTTGTAACGGATCTTACTGTTTTATAAAGTAAGATTTGATAATAAAACTTTTTACTGTTTTCTTTCTGACGTTTTTGAAAAAGCAAAGATTCCTTGCTTTTGAAAAACGCGTTTTCTTCCTTTTTCTTTCCTATAGAAGAAGTCATTTTTTCATTTGTAAACACACAGAATAGAGAAAAATAATAAAAGTTCTTTGTTTTTTTGAAACATGTTCTAATTTTCTCTCTTCCCCGAAAGGGAAATTCTTAATTGTTTTTATTCTTAGATATGATAATATCCTATAAAAAATATTTATGTTTTTAAACTACTGATGGATCATTCCGGTAGGTATGTTTTATTGTTCTAAGATATGGTATTAATAATCAATATTAGTCCCAGATCTTTAAAGAACAAATATTATTTATGAGATTTTTGTTTCTGTAAATCCTTTGTAAAGTTTTATGTTTCATGCTGAGTATATGATAAGAGCATATCTTAACTCCAAGTTAAAGTTTAAACTGTTTTTAAAATAAGCCATGGGTGACCCCTCAAAGCGTAAAGGCCTAGTAGAAAGGCTAGTAAAACGCATAGAAAGGGGAAAATGATCACTGTTTTAAGAATTTTTGTTAAGGGAGTGCCAGTGGTGTCCTTGCAAGAATGGAGTAAGGCCCAAGTTCATATATCTCAGATGGCATACTTTAATCATTTCAACGAAAAGTTTTGAAAGTGAAAAAAAAAAAAAGGATATTATCTTATCAAAAGATATTTCAATTAAGAAGAGTACTGAGTAGGATTTTTATAATTTGATTTATAACCGCCTTATAACCTTCTTATAATCCTTTAAATACTAACCTCTTTCAGGACCCCCCTCTTTTTGGTATCAGAGCCTTTGTTTCTGTGCTGGTGATTTCAGTATATTTCTTCAGATTTTAGAAAAGATATAATTCTTAGAATCTTTAGAAAAATTTTACTTGTAGATCTAGAAAAAATATTCTATAGTTTTACATTTTACAAAGAAATAGAAGAGATTTTTGAATACGGTGTAGAATTTATTTCTTTTGAAAAATATAAACCTATAGATTATTTATTTGCTATCTTACAAGTAACTAAAGATTTATATCCAGAATTAAAAGAACAGATTTTATATAGATCTTTAATTTCAGAATTTAGAGAAGAATATTTTATAAATAGTTTTTTATATCAGATTTAGAAGTAAGGATTGAATTAGATAATATAGATAATAATTATTTATCAGATCATACAAATTTTTCATTATATTCTTTTTATTATTCAGATTAGATTTTTAAACTGGATCTTTTAATAAAAGAGGTTAATAAATTAATTGGAGAAGTAAGTTCTTTAGGAAAAAGAATCTTTAATATTGAGAAAGATATTAATAAAATTCGTGAAACTTAGATTTTATTAAAGAACAAAATTCAGCTATTTTAAACAAAATTTCTAGAGTAGAAGATAAAGAAAAATTTCCAGATCTTAAGACTACAGAAGCAATAAAAAATATAAATAAAAAATTAAATAATATAGAAAATAAACCAACTCAAGAAATAGAAAACATAATAAATAAGCTAGATAGATTAAGTTTAAAAAATACAGGTAAAGAAAAAATAACTAGAAAATTATCTACAATATTTTATAAAATATGAATAATTTTCCTCGTAGATCAAGAACTACTAGAGAAGTAGGACCATCTTCAGAACCCTTTGATAGAGGTAGACATAGTACTTCTAATATAAGTACAAATATAATAGAAAGAATTTTACATAGACAGCTTCAGTATAATCAGAATATAGAAGAACTTATAGATCCTAAACAAGATTATAATAGATTTCAAACTCATGGTCTACAATTACTTAATCCAGAAAATTTATATAATAGGGGAATTTTTGAATCAAGAACCCAATTTTTTAGACATACTAGAGAAGTATCAATTCAATGCTTAGATGGTCAAGTAAGACAATTATCATTAATATCAGAAGAATCTAAAAAAGAATTAAGAAAAAAGAATTTTAGATTTATGCATTTAGGATTAATAGTAATAGGATTTAAAGGATTAATGAGAAAAAATTTAGGAAATAAACTTTTATTAACTATTTATGATGAAAGAACTCAAAATATAGAAAAAAGTATGATAGCTAGTACAGAGGTAGACATGAATGATAATAATGGAATTATATATTGTAATCCAGATTTTTTATTAACCATAAAAGATTTTTCAGAAAAAATTAAAATAGGAATCCAAACACATGGATATGAAGATGTTATTTCAGGAGAAAATTTATTAATAAGTATAGGATTTTTAGGAAGATGTAGTAATAATTCTCAAACAAAATACAAAGTATACATAGATAAAATAATAAATTTAATGAGTAGTAAAGGAATAAAAATGATTAAGCCTAAAACCTATGATTCAGAACTTTTAGCAGGATTAGAATAGAATTTAGAAAAAAATTTGGAAACCCAAGAACCAATTTTAGCTCCTTAAGAAGCTATAATATATAAAGATTTACATGGAAGAATTAGTCTAAGGTTTGGAAATTATAGTCATATAAATAGAAATAATGAATTTGAGACAGAATATAATAATAATAATGAAGAACAACAAAAAACAGAAGAATTTCTTAATGCAGTAGAAACAGAAATAGAAGACAGAATAATTTATCCTAAAGAATTAGAAATGAAATTATCTCCCACAGAACTTTTAAAATTAGAAGATCATTTATTTTTAATTAAACAAATAGGAGAAAAAGAATATTTATATTATGATAATTATAAAAATATAAGAGTAGGAATTAATATAGAGGATATTGATAATAAAACAGAAATTTCAGAGGATAGTAATTACAAAGAATTAACAGATGAAATTATGCAAATTAAAACAGAACCAGAACAATATCAATATTTAGGTGGCCATCCTCCTAGAATAGTTTATACAGATTATAATGATAAAGAAAGAAATTATATAGTTAGAGGAAAAGTTAGACCTTTAGAACCTAAAATAGAATTTCAAACACCACATAAACCACAAATATTAAATATTATAGCACATGATCCTCAAACTTGGAATAATATAATAGAAGTATGGAAGAATACAATACTAGGCCATTATATTAGATTAGCAGATAATATGGAATCATTAGAAATTTATAGATATTTAGAGACATTTTTAGGAGAAAATGCTAAAGCTAGATGGGAAGCTTTTAAGAAAGATAAACAAATAGAATTTGAAGCATTAGAAGCATTAGGAAATAATCCTTATAATTTTGTTAGTAAGATACATGAATTATTAACAGGAGCAGACCCAAATACAGGACAATTATTAATTCAACATAAAGCTATTAGAGATCTTGAACAACTTAGTCTAAATAGATGGACTAAAGGTAAAGAAGTTAAACAATTTTTAAATGAATATCATTATCTTGTTTCTATATCAAGTAATACTTTTAATCAAGAATTAGGTAAAAAATTATTCCATAAATTACCAGATCCCTTAGGATTAGAAATAACAAAAAGATGGAATGAAAATAAGAATGTTATAGAAAAACCAGATCATTTATGGAGTATAGGAATAAGAATACAATTCATAATGAAATGTTTATAAGAAAAATGTGTTGAATTACAAATCCAAAATCAACTAAAAAAGACAGATTATAAATTGTGTAAAGATATTTTCACACCTCAGACTTATGGTAATAAGTTTAGAGAAAAGATTAAAAGAAAATATGATAAAAGGAAAATTAG
>NW_019245203.1:0-7072 GCF_002742605.1 Olea europaea var. sylvestris | reverse complement strand
TTATCAGAAATAAAAATATTAAGAAAAAGAATAGAAAACTTAGAAGATATGCAAAGATATATTTTACAAAAATTAGAATTTTTAGAATTAAATAAAAAAGAGAAAAATCCAGAAATTACTCCTGAACCAGAATTAGTTCAAGTTTTTTGTAATTCAGAAAAATTAAAAAGTATTAAAGTAAAATGTTATGTTAGAATAGAAAATTTTGAAATAATTTGTTTAGATTTAATAGATTCAGGATGTAGTCACTGTGTAATTAATAAAAGAATCATACTAGAAAAATATATAATAAAGTCAAAAGAACCTATAGAAGCCCAACAAATGGATGAGAATTTTTATAGTTACCAAGATATGTTAAAACCAGCAAGAATTAGTTTTGAGACTAATTGTGGAAAAAGTACAGAATATAGTTTACCTAAAGACTCAGTATGGGTAAGAGAATTATCTTTAAATACAGATTTAATTTTAGGATTAAGTTTCTTACTAAAAGATAATGGTAGCATAATAATTAGCAAAGATTTTATGCAATTACAAAAATTTACAATTTGTGTACCTACTTATACTAAAACTATTCCATCAGAGTATACTGAGAAGCATGGTGGGATTAAAGAAAAAGAATATGAGTGTAGTAGAAAAAGAGAATGTCAATTAATAGAAAAAGAAGAATTAGAAAATTTTTTAGAAGAATATTATGAAAATTTTAAGGAAGAAGAAGAAATATGTTTAGATTTTGTAGAAATTGAAAAAATATATAATTTGTTAGTGACAGAACAAGATATAGAAAACATGATTAATAAATTAGAAAAATTAGAAATTTTAGGAGAAAATGTATTAAAATATTGGGAAAAAGATAAAGTTTTTTGTGAAATAAAAATGAAAAATCCAGAATATATAATTAAGACAAAAAATATTGATGCTACAAATCAAGATCAGGAAGATTTTAAGATGCATATAAAAGATTTATTAAAATTAGGAGTAATTAAAAAATCAGAAAGTCCACACAGATCAGCAGCTTTTATAGTTAGAAAACATTCAGAAATTATTAGAGGAAAAAGTAGAATGATAATTAATTATAAAAGATTAAATGATAATACATTATTATTATTATTATTATTATTATTATTAATAATAATAATAATAATAATAATAATAATAATAATAATAATAGATGTCTTTGTTTTCTTTTCAAGATGTTTAAATTGATGTCCATTTTTTTGACGCAAAAACTTTGTTTAGTATCGTAAACTCTCTTGAAAAAGAAAAGTTACTTTTGCAAGGTTTCCCATATATCAGTTAAAAACGCTAGAAATACCATTCAAATACATGTGTGAATACATGTACAAAGTCAAACCAAGACATTAGCTATGTTGGTGCACGGCCGTCAGTCTCCTCCATTTGTCTCTTGAAAAATTATTAATGAAATTGGAAGGCATTGCTCTAGTTAAACAAAAATGTAAAATAAGCGTGGACCCTAACCTTTGACCTTCCTAGTAAGCTTGTTCCCAACCGGTATTTTGTAAGTATAGCCAAACATGAATGATCAGGAGAAGAAGAATGATTTATAATTTCTGTTTAATATGTGCAACAATCAAATCAATTCTCACTTTCTGATATCTCTTGCATGGTGTTTGTATTCCAATGTTCACCCAGAAATATTTTTAGAGATCCAATGGTTTTTACTTATTGTTCTTTGCTTTTCTTCTCAATTATAGTTGGTACAAATGTCTAAAATGTAGTATCTATTTTTATCTCCTTTTTTTATAGGCCAGGACCGATATTTAAGGCATAGCCCATTTCGAAGATTGCTGAGAAGAAAATTAAGGAGGGCGATAGGGTGGTTTCACTCACTACTTAATGGTTTTTTTTTGTTTTTTTTTATTTTTTTAATATTTTATGGGAAAATGTATTGGATTTTTAGGTGTTTTAGAAATTTGGATCCGGATTTTGTATGAATATTGTTACATTTTAGAGTTTAATTAATAATGATTATTGGAGTTATTTAATATAGTTATTTTCTATTCTGTTTTGTGGTTAATATATGTAAATCACACTACCAATAAATAAATAAATAAATAATAAAAAGGACCTACGGCTCTTCTCTTTTTCTTAAACGTTGCAAAAGATAGACTTTTACAAAATTTAACAAACGTTGCAAAAACGTTTCCCTCAATGGTAACATCGACCTTTGTAATACACGTCAAAATGCTGCAATAGGTCTTTTGCAGCCTTGTTTTGGTGTAGCGTGGAAAGATAAGTTCAAGTTCGACTGTGTGGAGATGCTCAAACTATTCAATTTGAGTTGAAATTACAAAATTGCAAGACAATCCAATCAAACTTGACATGATTGTTAGAGTGTTGATAGTATGATGAATGATACAAACTACTAACATAGGTTACCATTGAGAGAGAGAGAGAGAGAGAGAGAGAGAGAGAGAGAGAGTAAACTATCTCGTTGAGGGGAAGTTTAATTTTTTAGTGACACTAATCAAACTTTGATGTATTTCTCATTGCTCTGACGTTTATTTCCAATTATTACTTCCAAGTACGTAATTGGTAGCTGCCCTTCATTATAAGGAAGCACCTGATTAAGTTACTTGTCATGTTGAAGTTTAAACTGCAACATCTCTTGTAGACAAAATAATGACAATAACAACTGTAATTCATTTAAATGTCGTATCAGTTGCCAAAATGATTGTAAAAATAACTGAGAAATTATAATCCTACACTACACCTTAACTACGAATAAATCATTGAAATAGGTTCTTCTTAACACAAATTCAAATCATGTAGTGTAGCGTAGTGTCATAATATATCATGTCTTTTCTTTTCTTTTCTTTTCACTTTTATATGATATACTTTATTGGCTCGAGCTGAAGATAGTTAATTAAGTATAAGATGATGACGATTTAATAATATCGCTTTAGGATTAGTTCTGCTATACCCACAGCATGCATGGCAAAATAGTGACAAGATGAAAGTTCACTTTGACAAGTGCATGTATACGTGCTCCATGCACAGAACGAATCGGGACCGGAGGTCAGTTAGGGCGGACGTCAACTGTTGACCGTTGACTCAACGATCGTAATAGTGATGTCGTTTATTAATATTTGATTAAATAACATTAAAAATTCTTCAATATATATATATATATATATATATATATATATGCACTAAAAGGTAAAAATTCTATACATATGAAAATATAATTCAAACGTACACATGGTTATATTGAGCCAAACATCTTCTCCATTAATTTTTTCCACTTATTCCTAATTTTCTAAACCTAAATTTCCAAATCACAAATAAAAAATCATAAATGATAAATTACAACTCATAACTCATACAACGTAAATTTTTTATCATAAATCTCAAATTCACAAATCACATTTCTCATTTTTTTGTCAATTAAAGTAATGCATAAAACATAAATTATAAATTCATAACTCATAAATAATAAACAAAAAATCGGATTATGTTATTATGTGGACTGTGAAGCGTGATTGTGTGAATACAAGTGACATAAGTCACATAACACTGTACAAAAACTTTAAAAAGAGGAAGAAAAATAGGGAACAATAGGGCGGACGTCAATTGTTGACCGTTGACTCAACGATTGTAATAGCAATGTCGTATTTTCATATTTAATTAAATAATATTAAAAATTCTTCATTGTATTTGTAAATGCACTAAAACCTAAAAATTCTGTACATATGAAAATATAATTCAAATATACACATGGTTGACTTAAGCTAAACATCTTCTCCATTAATTTTTTCACTTATCTCTAATTTCCTAAACCTAGATTCCCAAATCACAAATAAAAAATCATAAATGATAAATTACAACTCATAACTCATACAACGTAAATTATTTATCATAAATCACAAATTCACAAATCACAATTCTCATTTGGTTTTGGTGGATTTGCAAGCAATGGAAATATATCTATGGTCCAATCCAGTCGTCCAAGGATTGTGGCCATTCATTGGGCCTTATTATTATTATTTTTTAAAAGCCCAAAAATGGAAAAACACAAAAAACTAGGCCCGGTCCAAACCGACAAGCAGTGTATTCATCTTCGAACTTCTTCCTCTCCTTTCTTCTATCGCAATTGGCACCCGATTAACGGCTCCTACTAAAAGTTTCGACGGAGCCCAACACAGGCGACCGTGCACCCTCATCAGGTGCTTGCTTCACCACGGCCATGCAGTTAAGGTTACTTCCTAAAAGGAAACGATATAGTAATCGTTGCACTTGTAATGGTAACAACCAAGATTACACGTAATGTTAGGTTGTGTCAACCAATCAAAAGTTTTGATAAGACCTCTGTAGCTCGAAAACGATGACAATACACATAAGGCTTATTAGCACAAAACATCTCTTCGTTTGATCGTTAGTGTGTAAAACATCCCTATATTTCAATTTTTTTCATTTTCACTCTTATTTCAATATTTCATTGTGAAAAACGTTCTTCCATCTATTTGTTGTGAGTTACATCGTTAAATGCACATAGACTCATTTTTAATTTTAAAATGGAAGGGTAAAATGGTCAAACCACTTCAAAAACCTTTTCTTTCCGCTATAAACAGATTAACAGATTATTCTCAAAATAGAAAAAGAAAAAAAATTAATCAAACAAAGATGAAGTCCATTATTCATCACCATCATAACTATGGCTGATGTATCTTCGAAAGTCCATTGTTTATCATCACCATGGGCACATTTTCGAAAATCGAATTTTGGCATCCACACTTGCCCTAATCCCCCACTACTATTCAAAACAAACCAATATTCGAAATCACAAATCTCAGTTTCAAAATTGTATATCAAAAGCTAAAGCTATAAATCGATTTTCCCAAATTCGAACATACGTAAAATGTCCCTAAATGAAAAACTGATTTGCGTATAACATCTCGACGTTCAAACAATGCTTGCATAAAAATCCCAACTTTTCAAATATACTTTCATAAAACGTCACTACATTTTGACAATGTTTGGGGATAACGTCTCTGCATTTCAAATTTCTACGAAAATTGTCCCTATTATATCTTGTAAGCATCCCTATCATTCAAAGAAACAGAATCACTGTAATCAACCATAGCAACTCGATGCACTAATTAACCACGCAACTTAAGACACTAATCAACCATGAAAACTCAACATACTAATGAAACTACAAAATTAAATCAGTAGTAGAATTAAGAGTGAACTGAATTTACATTTAAAATAGGCGAAATGGAGATTTTTAGACACACCAGTTTCAGCTGTTATAATGTTGATCATTCAGAAACATCAACAAAAGAAATTTACAATTCAACAACTTGTCCAGGTTGACACTACAACTACATTCAACAAAAACCAAAAAAAATGGACCTATTGGCACTACAATTGCTTTCAACAAAAAAAAAAAAAATTAAAAAAAAATGAACATACCGTCCCTAATTGCTTGCTAATGGTGGTGACTCTTTGCAGCCCTTCCTATTTTGCCCAAGTTCACCACATTTTTGGCATGTTTGAGTTTGGCTTGCTCTCTTACCTACACCAGATATGCCTATTGAAGGTGTCTCCGAAGGAATTTCAGTTTGAGAAGACTTTCTAGGCTTCTTCGCTCGACTTGAAGACTCCACCTCATTTAGTACTTTTCTTCTATTCTTTTTAGCCTCCCAGACTTTTTGGTATACATAGGTGATCAGAGTGGGTTGAGAACTAGATTAAGCCATGAGCTCGAACATGTGATGGGAAAAATTGAAGGCGTATATGTCATCAGGTAAAAAAAATCCTTTTTGTAGATGGCTTGTACATAATCAATTTCACTAAGGCCTCTAGATGCCATTAATGCAATCACATGGCAACAAGGGATTCCTGATAATTGCCAACCATGACATGTACAAGTTCTTTCCCCCAAGTCAACAGCATGTAGTACAACGCTTGCATTTTACCGAACTTAGAATATCTCATTTCCCGCATATTTAGTCCATTCAAACCTTGAGAGTTTACTATTATTATCAAGAATCTTTTGGATTCTAGGGTTTATTGCTGATGTTCATCTATCAGCTGACTCTCTATGGACTACAATAATCTTCATCAAACACAATCTAACCTTCTCAAGCATGGTTAGAATGGGCTTCTCTCTTGCAAGGACAATTGTGCTGTTGAATGATTCACACATTGTTCAGAAGCATGTAACATTGGGTCCACTCTCTGAAGTGGGATTTGTTCCAATGGGATGCTAGTTTTGGTTCAAGCCAACAATATGCAACCGGGTCTAGGTCCAACATCTTTTGTATGTATTCAAGACATTTTGGTACAGCAGTGGCTCTAGCTATATCCTAAAGGCAATGCTTCAAAGCAAGTCCCTTATGCGAGACACTGAAATTGTTGTATAAATGTTTAAAACATGTCTTGTGCTCCACATTCTCAAACAAATACCCAATCGCATTAATTAAGCTTTTTTGTTTATATGAAATGAATTTCCAGTGCAAGCCGTTATTTATATGCAAATCATCTTTCAACAACTCCAAAAAGCATCTCTAGTTTTCTCCATTCTCAACCCTAACAACTGTATACGCTATCGGATACATATTGTTATTAGCATGCACACCAACTGTAGACAACAACTGTTTACCTTGCTCTGTCTTCAAGAAGAAACCATCTAAACCAATCACTCTTCTACACCCCTAATGAAACCCTTCTTCAAAGCTCCAAAGCAAATATACAACTGTCTGAATTCTTCAGCATAATCCTCAACTAAAGCAGTGGTCCCAATATTTGTCTACTTTAACTTCTCATAGTAATCCTACAATACATTGTAATGGTCCACCACAATCTCTCTTATCTTTTCAAATGCTTTCTCCTTTGTTCTATACACTTGCCAATGTGAGGTATCACCCAAATCATCCATTTTTACCCTCTCCATAAATGTGCTTACTGATATATTTGGTTCAGAACTCCAATCATATAAACATCTATCTGCTAAATAAGAGAAGCGAACTCTAAAATTAATATACACCATGGGAGACATATGGTTTTCCACATATGTTTTAATCACCCAACTTATCTTCTTATACACATT
>NW_019245202.1:720-1513 GCF_002742605.1 Olea europaea var. sylvestris | reverse complement strand
TGGCAGTTTGATCTAAAATAAAAATCGCGCCGGGGGCAATTTCGTCATTTTTCTCGACTGTGTCGGAATGGGCTCCAATTTGACAGTTTGATGGGAAACAAAAATCGCGCCGGTGGCAACTTCGTCATTTTTCGCGACTGTGTCTGAATTGGCTAAAATTTGACTGGTTGATCGGAAACAAAAACCGCGCCGGGGGCAATTTCGTCATTTTTCTCGACTGTGTCGGAATGGGCTCCAATTTGACAGTTTGATCGGAAACAAAAATCGCGCCGGTGGCAACTTCGTCATTTTTCTCGACTGTGTCGGAATTGGCTGAAATTTGGCAGTTTGATCTAAAATAAAAATCGCGCCGGGGGCAATTTCGTCATTTTTCTCGACTGTGTCGGAATGGGCTCAAATTTGACAAGTTGATCGGGAACAAAAATCGCGCCGGGTGTAATTTCGTCATTTTTCGAGACTGTGTCGGAGTTGGCTAAAATTTAACTGGTTGATCGGAAACAAAAACCGCGCCGGTGGCAATTTCGTCATTTTCTCTACTGTGTCGAAATTGGCTGAAATTTGGGAGTTTGATCGGAAATAAAAATCGCGCCGGAGGCTATTTTGTCATTTTTCTCGACTGTGTCGAAATGGGCTCAAATTTGACAGGTTTATCGGGTACAAAAATCGCGCAGGGGGCAATTTCGTCATTTTTTCTCGACTGTGTCGGAATTGGCGAAAATTTAGCAGTTTGATCGGAAACAAAAACCGCGCCTGGGTCAATTTCGTCATTTTTCGCGACTGTATCGGAATTGGC
>NW_019245202.1:0-262 GCF_002742605.1 Olea europaea var. sylvestris | reverse complement strand
AAAAAAACCCGCGCGGGGGCAATTCCGTCTTTTTTCTCGACTGTGTCAGAATTGGCTGAAATTTGGCAGCTTGATCTGAAATGAAAATCGCGCCGGGGTCAATTTCGTCATTTTTCTCGACTGTGTCGGAATGGGCTCAAATTTGACAGGTTGTTCGAGAACAAAAACCGCGCCGGGGTTAATTTCGTCATTTTTCGCGACTGTGTCTGAATTGGCTAGAATTTGACTTGTTGATCGAAAACAAAAACCGCGCCGGGGGCAA
>NW_019245201.1:0-1513 GCF_002742605.1 Olea europaea var. sylvestris | reverse complement strand
ACGCTCAATTCTTCGTATGCCGACAATCCAAGCGTTCCAAATATGCAAGTGCTCATTCTTTCAAAAAATGGCCGAAATCCCTCTTATGTCATGAAGAACTGGTGAGTTCAATCCAAAACGGACGCTACATTTCCAAAAAGTACTTATGGTCCCAAAACGGACACCGTGTGCAAAAGTGACACTCAATTCTTCGTACGCCGACAATCCAAGCATTCCAAATACGCAAGTGCTCATTCTTTCGAAAAATGGCTGAAATCCCTCTTACGTCATGAAGAAGTGGTGAGTTCAATCCAAAACGGTCGCTACATTCCCAAAAAGTAATTACGGTCCCAAAACGGACACGGGTGCAAAAGTTGCGCTCAATTCTTCGTACGTCGACAATCCAAGCGTTCCAAATATGAGAGTGCTCATTTTTTCGAAAAACGGCCGAAATCCCTCGTACGTCACGATGAAGTTGTGAGTTCAATCCAAAACGGTCCCTACATTTCCAAAAAGTACTTATGGTACCAAAATGGACACCTTGTGCAAAAGTTACGCTCAATTTTTTGTACGTCGACAATCCAAGTGTTCCAAATATGCAAGTGCTCACACTTTCAAAAAATGGTTGAAATCCCTCATACATCTCGACGAAGTGGTGAGTTCAATCCAAAACGGTCACCACATTTCCAAAAAGTACTTACGGGCCCAAAATGGACACTGTGTGCAAAAGTTACGCTCAATTCTTCGTACGTCGACAATCCAAGCATTCCAAATATACAAGTGCTCATTCTTTCGAAAAATGGCCAAAATCCCTCATACGTCACGTCAAAGTTGTGAGTTCAATCCAAAACGGTCGCTACATTTTCAAAAATTACTTATGGGCCAAAAACGGACACCACGTGCAAAAGTTACGCTCAATTCTTGGTACGCCGACAATCCAAGCGTTCCAAATATGCAAGTGGTCATTCTTTCAAAAAATGGCAAAATTCCCTCATACGTCACGATGAAGTTGTGAGTTAAATCAAAAACGGTCGCTACATTTCCAAAAAGGACTTACGGGCCCAAAACGGATACCGGGTGTAAAAGTTACGCTCAATTCATAGTACGCCGACAATCCAAGCGTTCCAAATATGCAAGTGCTCACACTTTTGAAAAATGACAGAAATCCCTCATACATCATGATGAAGTGGTGAGTTCAATCCAGAACGGTCGCTACATTTCCAAAAAGGACTTACTGGCCCAAAACGGATACCGGGTGCAAAAGTTACGCTCAATTCATGGTACGCCGACAATCCAAGCGTTCCAAATATGCAAGCGCTCACACTTTCGAAAAATGACCGAAATCCCTCATACGTCACGACGAAGTGGTAAGTTCAATCCAGAACGGTCGCTACATTTCCAAAAAGTACTTACGGGCCCAAAACGGCCACCGTGTGGAAAAGTTACGCTCGATTCTTCGTACGCCGACAATCCAAACGTTCCAAATATGCAAGTGCTTGCACTTTCGAAAAATGGCCAAAATCCCTCATACGTC
>NW_019245200.1:0-1513 GCF_002742605.1 Olea europaea var. sylvestris | reverse complement strand
CTTCTTCCTAGAGAAATTCTAGTAAGGTGAAATGATTGATCATACTCCATACCATATCCTTAGGCGTTTTGTTTCATCTCTTAACAACACCATTGATGCAAAGGGACCCTAGTATGGTGTGCTGTGGGACGATTTCACATTCCTCTAAGAATTAGAAGAAGGTCCTGGATGTTGTTCTCTTAATCCGTCATATCTGTTATAGTATCCACCATTATGGTCAAATCTAACGTGTTTAATTCTTTTGCTTAGCTATTTCCAACTTCAGCCCTGTGAGCTTTGAACATGCCCAATGATTGGGATTTCTTTTTTATGAGATTCAGGCAGCTATAATGAGAAAAATTGTCTACGAATGTAATAAATGACAATTGACCATTCCAAGAAGCTAAAGAAAATTGCCTACAGATATCCATATGTATTAGTTCTCAGACATCCGAAGTCCTATTAGCACCAATATCCTTATGTCTGTGTGTTTCCCGTTAATACAATTAATTCAAATACTTAAGTCTGAAAAATCAAGGGGATAAAAAATTCCTTCTAACACAAACTTTTCATTTTTCTTTTGAGAGATGTGACCTGATTGCTTGTGCCATAACAAAATGAAATTCTTACTGGTTAATTTACGTTTACTACCTCTTGAATTCCATGCAAGCTTTCATTATAAGGGGCGACCGTTATAAACAAATATAGGTTATTATAACCAGATAAAGAATCGGTGCCCACAACATTTGAATTAAGAAAGAGACAAAACTAACTATTTCTAAATGAACATAAGTAATTGAATTTGTCAAATGTAGAAATAGAAATCAAATTTCATCTAAAAGACGGTACCACAAATGTCTTTTTGTCGTAAGACCATGTATGGGGGGCTGACGCCCGAGGAAACCTTTGCACGCCTCCATTACCTTTTGGGACGCCTACGCCCCATAGAAATTGTATCCATTTTTTATCCCTAGGAAATATCAGATGAAATAGAACGCTTAGAAGAGATATAATGAAATTCTTTGATAGGGCTAAAGAGAGAGAGCCAAAAAAGGATCTTTCATGTATAAATTTACATAATCTCGAATGTTATTAGTTCTCTAATCCTCCCTTTCCGAAAGGAAGAGCGTGAAATATGTCAATACTTCTACATATTATGGATAACGTAGGAATAAGAACCGTTGTACCATAATTTATTCCATCAATAGACAGACTTAAAAAATGGTGTCAACTTTAACTGATTTTCCATCGTCCCACATAGATGAATCTTTCAGCATCAATTTGCTTTTGGCAGTTCAGGCAACCTACATAGACACACACTAATGTGAATAGTGGTACTGAAATTTATCCACCAAGTGTGTCTTGGTATTTAAACCAAATTAACCTTAGAACAAACAAAAGTAAGAAGTGATCTTTTCTTTACATGCTAGGAGTGGTATTTATTCCAATCCCTCTTGATGTGTCCAAGATTTCCACAAAAGTAATAGCCAAATGATTAATCATTTTCAAGTTTTTGTTGTTTCTTTTAAGTTGA
>NW_019245199.1:0-1514 GCF_002742605.1 Olea europaea var. sylvestris | reverse complement strand
TCCAACAATTCTTGGGCGATTTCATATTGACTTATAATGGAATCACTTTGGCACTTAAAATCATCGATCAATTGGTGAATTACTAATTGAGAATCGCCTCTAACAATCACATTCTTTATCTTCATATCTATCATTAATTCTAAACTCACGATTAAGACTTCATATTCGACTTGATTATTGGTACACATCCTATCCAACGTGAATGCGAACTTGTAACAAATCCCTAAAGGATTTATCAATGCTACTCCTACTCTTGCACCTTTAGAGATTTTTGACCCATCGAAATATAAAACTCAAGGTTTTAATTCGATGAATCAATTTCTAATTCAATTTCTTCAGGCACGTCAAGGCATGGATGATCGGCCAGAAAGTTAGTCAAAGCCTGATTTTTTATTGCCTTTTGGGGTATATATTGTATTTCGAATTCTGATAACGCTAAAGTTCAAAGGCCTACCCTTTGGTGTAAAATAGGGCGAGAGAACTTATACTTAACCAAATTCATTCTAGAAACCAAATAAATGGTTACGGGCCGTAAATAAGCCATTAATTTCGTACATGTGAAATACAATACAAGACATAATTTTTTAATGGCAGAGTAATTACATTTACATTTCGTTAATCGTCTACTCAAATAGTAAATCGCCCTTTCTTCACCAAATTGGTCTTCTTGCACGACCATTCCAGCTATTGATTTTTGTTCAGCCGATATATACACTTTCATTGGCCATCAAAGATTGATGACACCAACATTGGTGAACTTGATAAATATGTCTTTAGACTTTCAAAAGCCTTTTAATGCTCTTCTTTCCAGACGAATTCGTCCTGATTTTTCAGCTTTAAAAGCGGCGAAAAAGTTTTAGTTCGCCCTGCACAGTTAGAAATAAAATGTCTTAAAAAGTTTACTTCGCCTAGAAACTTTTGCAATTCTTTTTTATTACTAGGTGGTTTGGCCTCTAAAATGACCTTCGCTTTATTTTTATCAAGTTCAATCCCCCTTTTGTGTACTAAGAAACCAAGGAAGTTTCCTACATTAACACCAAATGCACATTTCAAGGGATTCAATTTTAGTTTATATTGCTTCATTCGCTCAAATGAACATCTCAATTGTTTAAAATGGTCCTCTTCTTTAATGGATTTGACCGCTATATCATCTATATGCACTTCAACAAACTTGCCTATCATATCATGAAAAATCAAGTTCATTGCCCTTTGATAAGTCGCTCCTGCATTTTTTAGGCCAAAAGGCATAACTACTCATTCAAAACATCCTAGAGATCTAAGGCATAACTACCCATTCAAAACAATTTGAGTTTCTTCTCCATCTTAGACTACTCTGATAGGTCTGTAATTTCCTTCATACATGAACCTTTCCACTGAATTTGCTTCTGCGACAAAAGGTCTATGATCTGCCTGCACCACTTCTGCTTCACTCTTGTCATTCCAGAAAACCAGGCATTGATGGAGCAATGAAGGTATGCAGCGACTTCTGTGTATCCAATCCCTTCCTAATAACA
>NW_019245198.1:0-1514 GCF_002742605.1 Olea europaea var. sylvestris | reverse complement strand
ATATAAAAATCTGCAAATAGCAGTATGGATATTTATTGGCGTCAAACACTTTTTAACAGCACATGAGCATGATCTTATGAGGTGGTGGTTTGACTTCTGAGAATATTTTACAGTTATGAAACTCATCTAATTAAATTGCACATTTTAAGCTTCTTTCATTTTGGAACCCTTTTTCTTAAAAGTGGCCATGTTTGACAAATTAGATCAGTTATAGATGGTTCCCCTATGCGGCTGGATATTGAGATTGGTAAAATCACCTAACCGATGCCTGTCATCACCTAGTGTGCAATTTACCTAACCGATGCATAGTCCTGACATTATAAACCTCACTGGATATTGATCTTATGGGTTGATCGCCCAGAAATTTGAGCATCCCCACATTGTAAAATGTAAATAGGCTACATTTAAGTGCTTTAGCCAACTAATTTTAGTCTTTACCCTGGAATGAATCAATAGCACCAAAAAGAGATGCTGAATGGTTTATTATGCCACATTTTATGTTAGAGAGATCTGAAAACTCAAACGTGAGCATTATTTCTAAAGCTAAGCCAAATTCAAAACTAGTATGATATAATGTTTTATGTGCACTGTTAATTATTTATACTCATCTGATATGCAAAGGTACGAGGCTTGCTCTTTCTTTTGCTTCTTTTCCACTTTCATATTACCCTTAATGCTTTCCAACTTATTTTTCTGGTTATGCATCATGAAATGTTTGGAGTTCATTTTTAGTGCATTTGGTTGCTGGCATTGCTCTCTTGTCCTCCAGCCTGCAGAAGAAACTGGGATCTTGGTTTTCCGCATTCTCAAAATTTTTTGTTCCTTTTTACACTCTTTCATGCTTTCTGATAAATAATATTTTTAAGAAAATATTACTTAAGTTTTTCGCTGAAAGTTGTTAAATTTTATGCAATTATTTAGCCCCTTGTTGAGCTCCATTTTTCCAAAATTAATTTTCAACCATATATTCTCCCATAAAATAATATTACATGTAAATTCAAAACTTTTCCTTATTTTTTAACCACATATTCTTCAAAAAATAATTATTCCAAAACTCCTTCTTCCCATAATCTCATTTTAATAGAGCCCAAATAGGGGCTTAGTTTACTTTCAGTTGACAAGGGAGCTGAACTCTGAAGTAATTATCTTACAAGCCTTCAATGCAAAGTTTTCCTTTCATTATCTTCATTTTTTCCTCAGCTCATCTACTTAATTATCTCCCATTGTTTTCTAATATCAAATTTCATTTCATTATGTTCTTTTATTGCTTTATGTCATCCATTTATCTCCTAGTGCTTACTCCTCTTTTTCTTCTATCAACTGGAAAGGGCTGGGACGGTCATATCTGAGGCATGGGAAGATGGACAAGCATTTAAGGATATCAATACTCACCTTGTATGGTCCTTCCTGTTTTATGGCGAATTAATATCTATACTCCTGTTTGTTTATATATCTAGAATGCAATATTTTGGGGGCAAATAAATTTTCACCAGTTATATACATGATCTTGCAAG
>NW_019245197.1:453-1514 GCF_002742605.1 Olea europaea var. sylvestris | reverse complement strand
ATTACACCCGGCGCGGTTTTTGTACCCGATCAACCTGTCAAATTTGAACCCATTCCGGCACAGTCGAGAAAAATGACGAAATTTCGCCGGCGCGATTTTTATTTCCGAACAAACTGCCAAATTTAAGCCAATTCCGACATAGTCGAGAAAAATGACGAAATTGCCCTCGGCGCAGTTTTTGTTTCCGATCAACCAGTTGAATTTTAACCAATTCCGACACAGTCGCGAAAAATGACGAAATTACACCCGGCGCGATTTTTGGTCCCGATCAACCTGTCAAATTTGAGCCCATTCCGGCACAATCGCGAAAAATGACGAAATTGCCGCCGGCGCGATTTTTATTTCCGATCAAACTGCCAAATTTCAGCCAATTCCGACACAGTCGCGAAAAATGACGAAATTGTCCCCGACGCGATTTTTGTTTCCGATCAACCTGTCAAATTTGAGGCCATTTCGACATTGTCGAGAAAAATGACGAAATTACACCCGGCGCGATTTTTGTTCCCGATCAACCTGTCAAATTTGAGCCCTTTCCGACACAGTTCAGAAAAATGACGAAATTGCCCCCGGCGCGATTTTTGTTTCCGATCAACCTGTCAAATTTTAGCCAATTACGACACGGTCGAGAAAAATAACGAAATTACACCCGGCGGGGTTTTTGTTCCCGATCAACCTGTCAAATTTGAGGCCATTTCGACATTGTCGAGAAAAATGACGAAATTACCCCCGGCGCGATTTTTGTTCCCGGTCAACCGGTCAAATTTGAGCCATTCCGACACAGTCGAGAAAAATGACGAAATTACCCCCGGCGCGATTTTTGTTCCCGGTCAACCGGTCAAATTTGAGCCATTCCGACACAGTCGAGAAAAATGACGAAATTGCCCCCGGCGCGGTTTTTGTTTCGGATCAACCAGTCAAATTTTAGAAATTTTCGACACAGTCGCGAAAAATGACAAAATTACACCCGGCGCGATTTTTGTTCCCGGTCAACCGGTCAAATTTGAGCCATTCCGACACAGTCGAGAAAAATGACGAAATTGCCCCCGGCACTATTTTTGTTT
>NW_019245197.1:0-309 GCF_002742605.1 Olea europaea var. sylvestris | reverse complement strand
AATTTTAGTCAATTCCGACACAGTCGCGAAAAATGACGAAATTACACTCGGCGCGGTTTTTGTTCCCGATCAACCAGTCAAATTTGAGCTCATTCTGACACAGTCGCGAAAAATGACGAAATAGCCAACTGCGCGATTTTTGTTTCCGATCAACCAGTCAAATTTTAGCCCATTTTGATACAGTCACGAAAAACAACGAAATTGCCCCCGGCGCGATTTTTGTTTACGATCAACCTGTCAAATTTGAGCCCATTCCGACACAGTCGTGAAAAATGACGAAATTGCCCCCGGCGCGGTTTTTGTTTCCGA
>NW_019245196.1:0-1514 GCF_002742605.1 Olea europaea var. sylvestris | reverse complement strand
CCCATAACATGCCACAAATTTAGCTTGCATAGTAGAAGATGCCACTAAAGTCTGTTTAGCACTTTTCCAAGAAATGACACCACTAGCTAATGTAAAAATATAACCTGAGGTTGATTTCAAATCATCTTGACATCCAGTAAAATCAGAATCTGAATATCCTACCACCTCAAGATGGTTTGTACGCTGGAATGTGAGCATATAACTTTCAGTTTTCTTCAAATATCTCATAACTTTCTTTGCTGCTTTCCAATGTTCTTGTCCTGGATTAGACTGAAATCTGCTAAGGACACTTACTGCGTAGGCTATATCCGGTCTAGTTCAAACTTGAGCATACATCAAGCTCCCCACAGCACTAGCATATGAGATCATCTTTATAGACTCCCTTTCCAGCTCATTCCTTGGACATTGAGTTTTGTTAAACTTATCTCCTTTTATGATATGTACATCACCAGGTGCACAATTCTGTATATTAAACCTTTCTAGAACACGTCGTATATAAGCTTTCTGAGAAAGTCCCAATAAGCCACGATATCTATCACGGTGTATTTCAATACCAAGTACATAGGAAGCTTCTCCAAGATCTTTCATCTCAAAATTAGAAGACAACATTTTCTTTGTCTCATGAAGCAGTCCTAAGTTACTGCTAGCAAGTAGAATATCATCAACATACAGTACAAGGAAAATAAAATTTCTCCCACTGGTTTTAAGATAAATGCATTGATTAATAGTATTTTCGACAAAACCAATAGATGTCACAACCTCATCAAACTTCAAATACCACTGTCGAGATGCTTGCTTGAGACCATATAAGAATTTGTTTAACTTACACACTAAGTTTTCTTTTCCTTTTACAACAAAGCCTTCAAGTTGTTTCATATAAACCATTTCAGAAAGATCTCCATTCAAAAATGCTGTTTTAACATCCATTTGATGAAGCTCCAAATTGTAGTGTGCCACAAGAGCCATGATAATTCGAAAAGAATCTTTCGACGAAACAGGGGAGAAGATTTCAACATAATCAATGCCCTCTCGTTGAGTGAAACTTTTTACAATTAATCTTGCTTTCTTTCGTTCAACGTTTCCTTTTGAATCTAATTTATTTTTGAAGATCCACTTATTATCTACAACCTTAGCATCTAGAGGAAGTTCAACAAGATCCCAAACTTTATTCCTTTCCATGGAATTCATTTCATCTTCCATGGCAGCTATCCATTTATCTGCCTCAGGACTTGTCAATGCTTGATTATAAGTTACAGGATCAACAATATGCCCAATATTAAAATCACTCTCCAATAAATATGTAACATAATCACTGAGCAATGCAGATCTTCTTTCCCTTTGTGATCTCCTAACTTGTGGCTCAAGAACTGATTCAATCGTTGTTTGAGGAATTGGAGATTTTTCCTGATTCCTCGGTTCTTCATTAACAATTTCAATTGGTTGAGAAGCAACTCTTTCTTGTATGACAGGAACTGGAACTACAACTTGATTAGGTTCAACAAGAATTTCTCTCA
>NW_019245195.1:0-1514 GCF_002742605.1 Olea europaea var. sylvestris | reverse complement strand
TCGGCCATTTTTCGAAAGAGTGAGCACTTGCATATTTGGAACGCTTGGATTGTCATCATACGAAGAATTGTGCGTAACTTTTGTACACAGTGTCCGTTTTGGTCCCGTAAGTACTTTTTGGAAATTTAGCGACCGTTTTAGATTGAACTCACACACTTAATCGTGACGTCTGAGGGATTTCAGCCATTTTTCGAAAGAGTGAGCACTTGCATATTTGGAATGCTTGGATTGTTGGCGTACGAAGAATTGAGCGTAACTTTTGCACCGGGTGTCCGTTTTGGGCCCGCAAGTACTTTTTGAAAATGTAGCGAACGTTTTGGATTGAACTCACCAATTCGTCGTGACGTATGAGGGATTTCGGCCATTTTTCGAAAGAAAGAGCACTTGCATATTTTGAACGCTTGGATTGTCGGCGTATGAAGAAGTGAGCGTAACTTTTGCACACGGTGTCCGTTTTGGGCCGATACGTACGTCTTGGAAAAGTAGCGACCGTTTTAGATTGAACTCACCACTTCGTCGTGACGTATGACGGATTTCAGCCAATTTTCGAAAGAGTGAGCACTTGCATATTTGGAACGCTTGGATTGTCGGCGTACGAAGAATTGAGCGTAACTTTTGCACACGGTGTCCGTTTTGGGCCGATACGTACGTCTTGGAAAAGTAGCGACCGTTTTAGACTGAACTCACCACTTCGTCGTGACGTATGACGGATTTCAGCCAATTTTCGAAAGAATGAGCACTTGCACATTTGGAACGCTCGGATTGTCGGCGTACGAAGAATTGAGCATAACTTTTGCACCCGGTGTCCGTTTTGGGCCGATACGTACGTCTTGGAAAAGTAGCGACCGTTTTAGACTGAACTCACCACTTCGTCGTGACGTATGACGGATTTCAGCCAATTTTCGAAAGAATGAGCACTTGCACATTTGGAACGCTCGGATTGTCGGCGTACGAAGAATTGAGCGTAACTTTTGCACCCAGTGTCCGTTTTGGGCCCGCAAGTACTTTTTGGAAATGTAGCGACCGTTTTGGATTGAATTCACCAATTCATCGTGACATACGTGGGATTTCGTCCATTTTTCGAAAGAATGAGCACTTGCACATTTGGAACGCTTGGATTGTCGGCGTACGAAGAATTGTGCGTAACTTTTGCACCCGGTGACCGTTTTGGGCCCGCAGGTACTTTTTGGAAATGTAGCGACCGTTTTGGATTGAACTCACCAATTCGTCGCGACGTATGAGGGATTTTACCCATTTTTCGAAAGAATGAGCACTTTCATATTTGGAACGCTCGGATTGTCGGCGTACGAAGAATTGAGCTTAACTTTTGCACACGGTGTCCGTTTTGGGCCCATAAGAACTTTTTGGAAATGTAGCGACCATTTTGGATTGAACTCACAACTTCGTCGTGACGTATGAGCGATTTCGGCGATTTTTCCAAAGTGTGAGCACTCGCATATTTGGAACGTTTGGATTGTCGGCGTACGAAGAATTGAGCGTAACTATTGCAAACG
>NW_019245194.1:0-1514 GCF_002742605.1 Olea europaea var. sylvestris | reverse complement strand
TTTTTATCTTGTTGTTTGTTTGTGATCGTATACTTCATATCGTGTCATATTTATTATCTCGATCAGTTTTATTTTCCAACACGTTTAAGTCAAATATTGTAGCTTTGATCTTGGATATTTAATAGAGATAAGCTAAGAAAATTAATGGCTTCATAAGCGTATTTCTAAGTCTGCATTCGGATAATACTCTTGCTCAATAATTAAATTACCTGATTGACTGTTTCGACGTTGGTTTAAGTGGTCCAATATGCGTGCCTAACACGATTGATTAGTATGTTGAAATCTTGTACTCTATCCCATATCTTTCCAATGTTCATCAAGAGGTCATTATTTTAATTCTGAAAAGAATGCACACCCAATCATTCATTTTTAAAAAATTTTCCCCTTGAAAAAAGAGAAATTTCATAAATTACTGTACTAAAATTTAGAGCATATACACTTTTTTAAATTTAAAGAATATTCATATAGTTGGTAAAAATTAACCTAGCAACATTAAAGATATATCATTATAACAAGTACATATCATTTGCCCCTTCTGTAAAGTAATACCAGCGTCTACTTTAAAAAAATGGAACACATTAATTTCCACAAAGAAAAACTAGTTTTAATTTTCCTCAAAATACATAGATGGTTTGTATTTATTAAGTTGAGATATCAACAGAAAAAATATCCATGTTTTTCACCTATGTGTGTGTGTGTGTGCGAGAGCGCTTCATTTTTAAACTGTTTAGAGTAATATCGTCTTGAAATAAAGCACAAAATGGTTATGTTTCCAAAGTTTCTCCTTTTCTTTGTTGTGTTAACAATATCACTGTATTCATCTGAAGCCCAAAACTCCCCTCAAGACTATCTTAATGCCCACAATGCAGCCCGTGCCCAGGTTGGGGTTGGACCCATGGTATGGGATGATAAAGTAGCAGACTTTGCTCGAAACTATGTTAATCAGAGGACTGGTGACTGCAACCTCATCCACTCTGGTAGCCGAAGCTATGGAGAGAACCTTGCAAAGGGCAGTGGAGATTTTACCGGAAAGGCAGCAGTTGATTTATGGGTGTTGGAGAAGCGCAATTATGATTATAACTCGAATTCTTGTGTCGTAGGAGAGTGCCGGCATTACACACAGGTAGTTTGGCGTAATTCACTGCGCCTTGGATGCGCTAGAGCCCGGTGCAACAATGGGTGGTGGTTTGTATCTTGCAACTATGCTCCTCCTGGTAATTTTATCGGCCAGCGCCCATATTAAGGATATTCTGGGTATTTAGTCTAATAAGATTGAACATGATAGTTATGTTGAGTCATAAAGTACTATGCGAGTACGCGACTTAAAAATTAATCTAATAGCACGTACGTACTCCACTTTCTACAGTGGTAAATAAAGTTAATTAGTTATAGCTCAAAAATAGAGTTACTAAATACTATCACTTTCCTTGTAAAGGGAATAAAGAAATGTCTTTGCTTCCATTTTAATTATAAGAAATAAATAAAATTTCATACTGAACCACTCCGTTATATTT
>NW_019245193.1:0-1514 GCF_002742605.1 Olea europaea var. sylvestris | reverse complement strand
GGTACCAGTCAAATATGGAAGCTCACCTAGAAAGTAGTACCCCCTATTACTGCAATTCTCAGAACACCATAGAGGTTTCTGAAGATCCACAAATCACAGATATGTTGGAAATTTTGTTTAATGTCAAAATATATAAAGTGCCAGTTAGGAAGCTGTACAAACCTCAAGGAAATTTAGAACAATTAGAGCAAAGTAGTTAAGGGACCAAATGATATCAAATTGAATAAATATGATGTAAGACTTCAAGAAGCTTCCAAAATTCGACTCATCAAGAATTTCCTCTGGGATGCCAACGCCATCTTCAGCCTGCAAATGTAAAAGTTTTCAGATGGTCATACAAAGATACAGATAGGAGCAGTCCAGAAATAGTTGACAGAGATGTATATTTCTTCTAAGGTATTAGGCAGATATGAGACTCATTCTCTTACTCAATTTACAATCCTCCATTTATTTTTGTGCCACCACCATAAAAATAACCAGGCAAGTCTTTAGCCCTAGAAACATATTTAACGCTAGCCAATTTCGCAAAATACTGAAGCCCGTGCTATGAAGCAGTTGCTGCTGCCTGAGAGTATATAAACCATTTGAATAGTTCACGCCAACTATTGTAGAAAAATATTTGACAAAACCTCTAACTTAGGCATCATTCTCATAATATCACAAGCCCAGGATCACAGAAGTGGGTACAAAAAGGGGGTATGTTTAATATTAAAATGGACATGCTCCAATGACTGACCTTATTAATGATTGGAGCTAGAACCACAAAACAAAAACGATTTAATTGGTCTTGACAAGTACTAGACACTCAATGTCATAAAAAACCAGTCATGTAACACACACTTCAACCATTATGTGAGGGTGCTAAAACCATAGTGCTTTTCCTGCATCTCCACCTGCACTCCGTATCCTGAGCTACTTCCCAACAGTCCTCGGGTGAATCTACTCAGCTTCTTTGTTCTCCTATAACATAATGTAAGGCAATTTCAATGCTGCCAATGATCCATTCTTAAGAAGTCCTACTAAAGCCGATCAATCAAATTATGTTGGATCGTGAGTTTAGGAAAAACTCAGCACCACATATTCACCAAAGTTCAGGTTCATAGAGGATTCAAAACTTGACTTGATATCGTGGCAGTTTTGCAGTTTGCAACTGCATTATTTACCGGCCTCATGAACAGGGTAAGAAATACAGAAATAAAATGTGTAGCAGTAAAAATTGCTTCATTAATCTAGATATGGTAAAACCTTCAGTATCATAACCCTTCGAAATAACCTATAAGTTGGCATGTTTATGTAACATTATAACATACAATAAATGAAATTCAGTTCAAAGTTTTCTTGTTATACGAGTCAAATTATGAACACCTTTGTGGTGGAATCACTTGCTTTTTCCACTAAACTTCCGCAAATTAAGGCACTCCTAAGGCTAGACACTGAATCAAACTGGAAAGTTTGATTTCACAAGGGCCAAGAATTATGAGTTTTCCTCTCAACAGATAGTTTAATAGCCCTTT